>NW_027366028.1:0-83858 GCF_046119375.1 Phyllobates terribilis
ATGAAAAACATGTTTTTCAATGGCAAAAATCAATGAATATTGTAAATGCACAAACAGTAATATCTCCACATTGCAAGGTGCAATTCTGAAATTTTTTGCTTTTTCCTGTTAATCCTAGCATGATAAAGAAGATTCAAAGAGAGTGAGATGCCAGCTCCTTTCATTCAGTCAGTAGCTTCAAACATTTCTGGTATATGAAAAACATGTTTTTCAATGGCAAAAATCAATGAATATTGTAAATGCACAAACAGTAATATCTCCACATTGCAAGGTGCAATTCTGAAATTTTTTGCTTTTTCCTGCTAATCCTAGCATGATAAAGAAGATTCAAAGAGAGTGAGATGCCAGCTCCTTTCAATCAGTCAGTAGCTTCAAACATTTCTGGTATATGAAAAACGTTTTTCAACGGCAAAAATCAATGAATATTGTAAATGCACAAACAGTAATATCTCCACATTGCACGGTGCAATTCTGAAATTTTTAGCTTTTTCCTGTTAATCCTAGCATGATAAAGAAGATTCAAAGAGAGTGAGATGCCAGCTCCTTTCATTCAGTCAGTAGCTTCAAACATTTCTGGTATATGAAAAACATGTTTTTCAATGGCAAAAATCAATGAATATTGTAAATGCACAAACAGTAATATCTCCACATTGCAAGGTGCAATTCTGAAATTGTTTGCTTTTTCCTGCTAATCCTAGCATGATAAAGAAGATTCAGAGTGAGATGCCAGCTCCTTTCATTCAGTCAGTAGCTTCAAACATTTCTGGTATATGAAAAACGTTTTTCAATGGCAAAAATCAATGAATATTGTAAATGCACAAACAGTAATATCTCCACATTGCAAGGTGCAATTCTGAAATTTTTTGCTTTTTCCTGCTAATCCTAGCATGATAAAGAAGATTCAAAGAGAGTGAGATGCCAGCTCCTTTCAATCAGTCAGTAGCTTCAAACATTTCTGGTATATGAAAAACATGTTTTTCAATGGCAAAAATCAATGAATATTGTAAATGCACAAACAGTAATATCTCCACATTGCACGGTGCAATTCTGAAATTTTTTGCTTTTTCCTGCTAATCCTAGCATGATAAAGAAGATTCAAAGAGAGTGAGATGCCAGCTCCTTTCATTGTCAGTAGCTTCAAACATTTCTGGACGTTTTTCAATGGCAAAAATCAATGAATATTGTAAATGCACAAACAGTAATATCTCCACATTGCAAGGTGCAATTCTGAAATTTTTTGCTTTTTCCTGTTAATCCTAGCATGATAAAGAAGATTCAAAGAGAGTGAGATGCCAGCTCCTTTCATTCAGTCAGTAGCTTCAAACATTTCTGGTATATGAAAAACATGTTTTTCAATGGCAAAAATCAATGAATATTGTAAATGCACAAACAGTAATATCTCCACATTGCAAGGTGCAATTCTGAAATTTTTTGCTTTATCCTGCTAATCCTAGCATGATAAAGAAGATTCAAAGAGAGTGAGATGCCAGCTCCTTTCATTCAGTCAGTAGCTTCAAACATTTCTGGTATATGAAAAACATGTTTTTCAATGGCAAAAATCAATGAATATTGTAAATGCACAAACAGTAATATCTCCACATTGCACGGTGCAATTCTGAAATTTTTAGCTTTTTCCTGTTAATCCTAGCATGATAAAGAAGATTCAAAGAGAGTGAGATGCCAGCTCCTTTCATTCAGTCAGTAGCTTCAAACATTTCTGGTATATGAAAAACATGTTTTTCAATGGCAAAAATCAATGAATATTGTAAATGCACAAACAGTAATATCTCCACATTGCAAGGTGCAATTCTGAAATTTTTTGCTTTTTCCTGCTAATCCTAGCATGATAAAGAAGATTCAAAGAGAGTGAGATGCCAGCTCCTTTCATTCAGTCAGTAGCTTCAAACATTTCTGGTATATGAAAAACATGTTTTTCAATGGCAAAAATCAATGAATATTGTAAATGCACAAACAGTAATATCTCCACATTGCACGGTGCAATTCTGAAATTTTTAGCTTTTTCCTGTTAATCCTAGCATGATAAAGAAGATTCAAAGAGAGTGAGATGCCAGCTCCTTTCATTCAGTCAGTAGCTTCAAACATTTCTGGTATATGAAAAACATGTTTTTCAATGGCAAAAATCAATGAATATTGTAAATGCACAAACAGTAATATCTCCACATTGCAAGGTGCAATTCTGAAATTTTTTGCTTTTTCCTGTTAATCCTAGCATGATAAAGAAGATTCAAAGAGAGTGAGATGCCAGCTCCTTTCATTCAGTCAGTAGCTTCAAACATTTCTGGTATATGAAAAACATGTTTTTCAATGGCAAAAATCAATGAATATTGTAAATGCACAAACAGTAATATCTCCACATTGCAAGGTGCAATTCTGAAATTTTTTGCTTTTTCCTGCTAATCCTAGCATGATAAAGAAGATTCAAAGAGAGTGAGATGCCAGCTCCTTTCATTCAGTCAGTAGCTTCAAACATTTCTGGTATATGAAAAACATGTTTTTCAATGGCAAAAATCAATGAATATTGTAAATGCACAAACAGTAATATCTCCACATTGCACGGTGCAATTCTGAAATTTTTAGCTTTTTCCTGTTAATCCTAGCATGATAAAGAAGATTCAAAGAGAGTGAGATGCCAGCTCCTTTCATTCAGTCAGTAGCTTCAAACATTTCTGGTATATGAAAAACATGTTTTTCAATGGCAAAAATCAATGAATATTGTAAATGCACAAACAGTAATATCTCCACATTGCAAGGTGCAATTCTGAAATTTTTTGCTTTTTCCTGCTAATCCTAGCATGATAAAGAAGATTCAAAGAGAGTGAGATGCCAGCTCCTTTCATTCAGTCAGTAGCTTCAAACATTTCTGGTATATGAAAAACATGTTTTTCAATGGCAAAAATCAATGAATATTGTAAATGCACAAACAGTAATATCTCCACATTGCACGGTGCAATTCTGAAATTTTTAGCTTTTTCCTGTTAATCCTAGCATGATAAAGAAGATTCAAAGAGAGTGAGATGCCAGCTCCTTTCATTCAGTCAGTAGCTTCAAACATTTCTGGTATATGAAAAACATGTTTTTCAATGGCAAAAATCAATGAATATTGTAAATGCACAAACAGTAATATCTCCACATTGCAAGGTGCAATTCTGAAATTTTTTGCTTTTTCCTGTTAATCCTAGCATGATAAAGAAGATTCAAAGAGAGTGAGATGCCAGCTCCTTTCATTCAGTCAGTAGCTTCAAACATTTCTGGTATATGAAAAACATGTTTTTCAATGGCAAAAATCAATGAATATTGTAAATGCACAAACAGTAATATCTCCACATTGCAAGGTGCAATTCTGAAATTTTTTGCTTTTTCCTGCTAATCCTAGCATGATAAAGAAGATTCAAAGAGAGTGAGATGCCAGCTCCTTTCATTCAGTCAGTAGCTTCAAACATTTCTGGTATATGAAAAACATGTTTTTCAATGGCAAAAATCAATGAATATTGTAAATGCACAAACAGTAATATCTCCACATTGCACGGTGCAATTCTGAAATTTTTAGCTTTTTCCTGTTAATCCTAGCATGATAAAGAAGATTCAAAGAGAGTGAGATGCCAGCTCCTTTCATTCAGTCAGTAGCTTCAAACATTTCTGGTATATGAAAAACATGTTTTTCAATGGCAAAAATCAATGAATATTGTAAATGCACAAACAGTAATATCTCCACATTGCAAGGTGCAATTCTGAAATTTTTTGCTTTTTCCTGTTAATCCTAGCATGATAAAGAAGATTCAAAGAGAGTGAGATGCCAGCTCCTTTCATTCAGTCAGTAGCTTCAAACATTTCTGGTATATGAAAAACATGTTTTTCAATGGCATAAATCAATGAATATTGTAAATGCACAAACAGTAATATCTCCACATTGCAAGGTGCAATTCTGAAATTTTTTGCTTTTTCCTGCTAATCCTAGCATGATAAAGAAGATTCAAAGAGAGTGAGATGCCAGCTCCTTTCATTCAGTCAGTAGCTTCAAACATTTCTGGTATATGAAAAACATGTTTTTCAATGGCAAAAATCAATGAATATTGTAAATGCACAAACAGTAATATCTCCACATTGCACGGTGCAATTCTGAAATTTTTAGCTTTTTCCTGTTAATCCTAGCATGATAAAGAAGATTCAAAGAGAGTGAGATGCCAGCTCCTTTCATTCAGTCAGTAGCTTCAAACATTTCTGGTATATGAAAAACATGTTTTTCAATGGCAAAAATCAATGAATATTGTAAATGCACAAACAGTAATATCTCCACATTGCAAGGTGCAATTCTGAAATTTTTTGCTTTTTCCTGCTAATCCTAGCATGATAAAGAAGATTCAAAGAGAGTGAGATGCCAGCTCCTTTCATTCAGTCAGTAGCTTCAAACATTTCTGGTATATGAAAAACATGTTTTTCAATGGCAAAAATCAATGAATATTGTAAATGCACAAACAGTAATATCTCCACATTGCACGGTGCAATTCTGAAATTTTTAGCTTTTTCCTGTTAATCCTAGCATGATAAAGAAGATTCAAAGAGAGTGAGATGCCAGCTCCTTTCATTCAGTCAGTAGCTTCAAACATTTCTGGTATATGAAAAACATGTTTTTCAATGGCAAAAATCAATGAATATTGTAAATGCACAAACAGTAATATCTCCACATTGCAAGGTGCAATTCTGAAATTTTTTGCTTTTTCCTGTTAATCCTAGCATGATAAAGAAGATTCAAAGAGAGTGAGATGCCAGCTCCTTTCATTCAGTCAGTAGCTTCAAACATTTCTGGTATATGAAAAACATGTTTTTCAATGGCAAAAATCAATGAATATTGTAAATGCACAAACAGTAATATCTCCACATTGCAAGGTGCAATTCTGAAATTTTTTGCTTTTTCCTGTTAATCCTAGCATGATAAAGAAGATTCAAAGAGAGTGAGATGCCAGCTCCTTTCATTCAGTCAGTAGCTTCAAACATTTCTGGTATATGAAAAACATGTTTTTCAATGGCAAAAATCAATGAATATTGTAAATGCACAAACAGTAATATCTCCACATTGCAAGGTGCAATTCTGAAATTTTTTGCTTTTTCCTGCTAATCCTAGCATGATAAAGAAGATTCAAAGAGAGTGAGATGCCAGCTCCTTTCAATCAGTCAGTAGCTTCAAACATTTCTGGTATATGAAAAACATGTTTTTCAACGGCAAAAATCAATGAATATTGTAAATGCACAAACAGTAATATCTCCACATTGCACGGTGCAATTCTGAAATTTTTAGCTTTTTCCTGTTAATCCTAGCATGATAAAGAAGATTCAAAGAGAGTGAGATGCCAGCTCCTTTCATTCAGTCAGTAGCTTCAAACATTTCTGGTATATGAAAAACATGTTTTTCAATGGCAAAAATCAATGAATATTGTAAATGCACAAACAGTAATATCTCCACATTGCAAGGTGCAATTCTGAAATTGTTTGCTTTTTCCTGCTAATCCTAGCATGATAAAGAAGATTCAGAGTGAGATGCCAGCTCCTTTCATTCAGTCAGTAGCTTCAAACATTTCTGGTATATGAAAAACGTTTTTCAATGGCAAAAATCAATGAATATTGTAAATGCACAAACAGTAATATCTCCACATTGCAAGGTGCAATTCTGAAATTTTTTGCTTTTTCCTGCTAATCCTAGCATGATAAAGAAGATTCAAAGAGAGTGAGATGCCAGCTCCTTTCAATCAGTCAGTAGCTTCAAACATTTCTGGTATATGAAAAACATGTTTTTCAATGGCAAAAATCAATGAATATTGTAAATGCACAAACAGTAATATCTCCACATTGCACGGTGCAATTCTGAAATTTTTTGCTTTTTCCTGCTAATCCTAGCATGATAAAGAAGATTCAAAGAGAGTGAGATGCCAGCTCCTTTCATTGTCAGTAGCTTCAAACATTTCTGGACGTTTTTCAATGGCAAAAATCAATGAATATTGTAAATGCACAAACAGTAATATCTCCACATTGCAAGGTGCAATTCTGAAATTTTTTGCTTTTTCCTGTTAATCCTAGCATGATAAAGAAGATTCAAAGAGAGTGAGATGCCAGCTCCTTTCATTCAGTCAGTAGCTTCAAACATTTCTGGTATATGAAAAACATGTTTTTCAATGGCAAAAATCAATGAATATTGTAAATGCACAAACAGTAATATCTCCACATTGCAAGGTGCAATTCTGAAATTTTTTGCTTTTTCCTGTTAATCCTAGCATGATAAAGAAGATTCAAAGAGAGTGAGATGCCAGCTCCTTTCATTCAGTCAGTAGCTTCAAACATTTCTGGTATATGAAAAACATGTTTTTCAATGGCATAAATCAATGAATATTGTAAATGCACAAACAGTAATATCTCCACATTGCAAGGTGCAATTCTGAAATTTTTTGCTTTTTCCTGCTAATCCTAGCATGATAAAGAAGATTCAAAGAGAGTGAGATGCCAGCTCCTTTCATTCAGTCAGTAGCTTCAAACATTTCTGGTATATGAAAAACATGTTTTTCAATGGCAAAAATCAATGAATATTGTAAATGCACAAACAGTAATATCTCCACATTGCACGGTGCAATTCTGAAATTTTTAGCTTTTTCCTGTTAATCCTAGCATGATAAAGAAGATTCAAAGAGAGTGAGATGCCAGCTCCTTTCATTCAGTCAGTAGCTTCAAACATTTCTGGTATATGAAAAACATGTTTTTCAATGGCAAAAATCAATGAATATTGTAAATGCACAAACAGTAATATCTCCACATTGCAAGGTGCAATTCTGAAATTTTTTGCTTTTTCCTGCTAATCCTAGCATGATAAAGAAGATTCAAAGAGAGTGAGATGCCAGCTCCTTTCATTCAGTCAGTAGCTTCAAACATTTCTGGTATATGAAAAACATGTTTTTCAATGGCAAAAATCAATGAATATTGTAAATGCACAAACAGTAATATCTCCACATTGCACGGTGCAATTCTGAAATTTTTAGCTTTTTCCTGTTAATCCTAGCATGATAAAGAAGATTCAAAGAGAGTGAGATGCCAGCTCCTTTCATTCAGTCAGTAGCTTCAAACATTTCTGGTATATGAAAAACATGTTTTTCAATGGCAAAAATCAATGAATATTGTAAATGCACAAACAGTAATATCTCCACATTGCAAGGTGCAATTCTGAAATTTTTTGCTTTTTCCTGTTAATCCTAGCATGATAAAGAAGATTCAAAGAGAGTGAGATGCCAGCTCCTTTCATTCAGTCAGTAGCTTCAAACATTTCTGGTATATGAAAAACATGTTTTTCAATGGCAAAAATCAATGAATATTGTAAATGCACAAACAGTAATATCTCCACATTGCAAGGTGCAATTCTGAAATTTTTTGCTTTTTCCTGTTAATCCTAGCATGATAAAGAAGATTCAAAGAGAGTGAGATGCCAGCTCCTTTCATTCAGTCAGTAGCTTCAAACATTTCTGGTATATGAAAAACGTTTTTCAATGGCAAAAATCAATGAATATTGTAAATGCACAAACAGTAATATCTCCACATTGCAAGGTGCAATTCTGAAATTTTTTGCTTTTTCCTGCTAATCCTAGCATGATAAAGAAGATTCAAAGAGAGTGAGATGCCAGCTCCTTTCAATCAGTCAGTAGCTTCAAACATTTCTGGTATATGAAAAACGTTTTTCAACGGCAAAAATCAATGAATATTGTAAATGCACAAACAGTAATATCTCCACATTGCACGGTGCAATTCTGAAATTTTTAGCTTTTTCCTGTTAATCCTAGCATGATAAAGAAGATTCAAAGAGAGTGAGATGCCAGCTCCTTTCATTCAGTCAGTAGCTTCAAACATTTCTGGTATATGAAAAACATGTTTTTCAATGGCAAAAATCAATGAATATTGTAAATGCACAAACAGTAATATCTCCACATTGCAAGGTGCAATTCTGAAATTGTTTGCTTTTTCCTGCTAATCCTAGCATGATAAAGAAGATTCAGAGTGAGATGCCAGCTCCTTTCATTCAGTCAGTAGCTTCAAACATTTCTGGTATATGAAAAACGTTTTTCAATGGCAAAAATCAATGAATATTGTAAATGCACAAACAGTAATATCTCCACATTGCAAGGTGCAATTCTGAAATTTTTTGCTTTTTCCTGCTAATCCTAGCATGATAAAGAAGATTCAAAGAGAGTGAGATGCCAGCTCCTTTCAATCAGTCAGTAGCTTCAAACATTTCTGGTATATGAAAAACATGTTTTTCAATGGCAAAAATCAATGAATATTGTAAATGCACAAACAGTAATATCTCCACATTGCACGGTGCAATTCTGAAATTTTTTGCTTTTTCCTGCTAATCCTAGCATGATAAAGAAGATTCAAAGAGAGTGAGATGCCAGCTCCTTTCATTGTCAGTAGCTTCAAACATTTCTGGACGTTTTTCAATGGCAAAAATCAATGAATATTGTAAATGCACAAACAGTAATATCTCCACATTGCAAGGTGCAATTCTGAAATTTTTTGCTTTTTCCTGTTAATCCTAGCATGATAAAGAAGATTCAAAGAGAGTGAGATGCCAGCTCCTTTCATTCAGTCAGTAGCTTCAAACATTTCTGGTATATGAAAAACATGTTTTTCAATGGCAAAAATCAATGAATATTGTAAATGCACAAACAGTAATATCTCCACATTGCAAGGTGCAATTCTGAAATTTTTTGCTTTATCCTGCTAATCCTAGCATGATAAAGAAGATTCAAAGAGAGTGAGATGCCAGCTCCTTTCATTCAGTCAGTAGCTTCAAACATTTCTGGTATATGAAAAACATGTTTTTCAATGGCAAAAATCAATGAATATTGTAAATGCACAAACAGTAATATCTCCACATTGCACGGTGCAATTCTGAAATTTTTAGCTTTTTCCTGTTAATCCTAGCATGATAAAGAAGATTCAAAGAGAGTGAGATGCCAGCTCCTTTCATTCAGTCAGTAGCTTCAAACATTTCTGGTATATGAAAAACATGTTTTTCAATGGCAAAAATCAATGAATATTGTAAATGCACAAACAGTAATATCTCCACATTGCAAGGTGCAATTCTGAAATTTTTTGCTTTTTCCTGCTAATCCTAGCATGATAAAGAAGATTCAAAGAGAGTGAGATGCCAGCTCCTTTCATTCAGTCAGTAGCTTCAAACATTTCTGGACGTTTTTCAATGGCAAAAATCAATGAATATTGTAAATGCACAAACAGTAATATCTCCACATTGCAAGGTGCAATTCTGAAATTTTTTGCTTTTTCCTGCTAATCCTAGCATGATAAAGAAGATTCAAAGAGAGTGAGATGCCAGCTCCTTTCATTCAGTCAGTAGCTTCAAACATTTCTGGTATATGAAAAACATGTTTTTCAATGGCAAAAATCAATGAATATTGTAAATGCACAAACAGTAATATCTCCACATTGCACGGTGCAATTCTGAAATTTTTAGCTTTTTCCTGTTAATCCTAGCATGATAAAGAAGATTCAAAGAGAGTGAGATGCCAGCTCCTTTCATTCAGTCAGTAGCTTCAAACATTTCTGGTATATGAAAAACATGTTTTTCAATGGCAAAAATCAATGAATATTGTAAATGCACAAACAGTAATATCTCCACATTGCACGGTGCAATTATGAAATTTTTAGCTTTTTCCTGTTAATCCTAGCATGATAAAGAAGATTCAAAGAGAGTGAGATGCCAGCTCCTTTCATTCAGTCAGTAGCTTCAAACATTTCTGGTATATGAAAAACATGTTTTTCAATGGCAAAAATCAATGAATATTGTAAATGCACAAACAGTAATATCTCCACATTGCAAGGTGCAATTCTGAAATTTTTTGCTTTTTCCTGCTAATCCTAGCATGATAAAGAAGATTCAAAGAGTGAGATGCCAGCTCCTTTCATTCAGTCAGTAGCTTCAAACATTTCTGGACGTTTTTCAATGGCAAAAATCAATGAATATTGTAAATGCACAAACAGTAATATCTCCACATTGCAAGGTGCAATTCTGAAATTTTTTGCTTTTTCCTGCTAATCCTAGCATGATAAAGAAGATTCAAAGAGAGTGAGATGCCAGCTCCTTTCATTCAGTCAGTAGCTTCAAACATTTCTGGTATATGAAAAACATGTTTTTCAATGGCAAAAATCAATGAATATTGTAAATGCACAAACAGTAATATCTCCACATTGCAAGGTGCAATTCTGAAATTTTTTGCTTTTTCCTGTTAATCCTAGCATGATAAAGAAGATTCAAAGAGAGTGAGATGCCAGCTCCTTTCATTCAGTCAGTAGCTTCAAACATTTCTGGTATATGAAAAACATGTTTTTCAATGGCAAAAATCAATGAATATTGTAAATGCACAAACAGTAATATCTCCACATTGCAAGGTGCAATTCTGAAATTTTTTGCTTTTTCCTGCTAATCCTAGCATGATAAAGAATATTCAAAGAGAGTGAGATGCCAGCTCCTTTCATTCAGTCAGTAGCTTCAAACATTTCTGGTATATGAAAAACATGTTTTTCAATGGCAAAAATCAATGAATATTGTAAATGCACAAACAGTAATATCTCCACATTGCAAGGTGCAATTCTGAAATTTTTTGCTTTTTCCTGCTAATCCTAGCATGATAAAGAAGATTCAAAGAGAGTGAGATGCCAGCTCCTTTCATTCAGTCAGTAGCTTCAAACATTTCTGGTATATGAAAAACATGTTTTTCAATGGCAAAAATCAATGAATATTGTAAATGCACAAACAGTAATATCTCCACATTGCACGGTGCAATTCTGAAAATTTTAGCTTTTTCCTGTTAATCCTAGCATGATAAAGAAGATTCAAAGAGAGTGAGATGCCAGCTCCTTTCATTCAGTCAGTAGCTTCAAACATTTCTGGTATATGAAAAACATGTTTTTCAATGGCAAAAATCAATGAATATTGTAAATGCACAAACAGTAATATCTCCACATTGCAAGGTGCAATTCTGAAATTGTTTGCTTTTTCCTGCTAATCCTAGCATGATAAAGAAGATTCAGAGTGAGATGCCAGCTCCTTTCATTCAGTCAGTAGCTTCAAACATTTCTGGTATATGAAAAACGTTTTTCAATGGCAAAAATCAATGAATATTGTAAATGCACAAACAGTAATATCTCCACATTGCAAGGTGCAATTCTGAAATTTTTTGCTTTTTCCTGCTAATCCTAGCATGATAAAGAAGATTCAAAGAGAGTGAGATGCCAGCTCCTTTCAATCAGTCAGTAGCTTCAAACATTTCTGGTATATGAAAAACATGTTTTTCAATGGCAAAAATCAATGAATATTGTAAATGCACAAACAGTAATATCTCCACATTGCACGGTGCAATTCTGAAATTTTTTGCTTTTTCCTGCTAATCCTAGCATGATAAAGAAGATTCAAAGAGAGTGAGATGCCAGCTCCTTTCATTCAGTCAGTAGCTTCAAACATTTCTGGACGTTTTTCAATGGCAAAAATCAATGAATATTGTAAATGCACAAACAGTAATATCTCCACATTGCAAGGTGCAATTCTGAAATTTTTTGCTTTTTCCTGTTAATCCTAGCATGATAAAGAAGATTCAAAGAGAGTGAGATGCCAGCTCCTTTCATTCAGTCAGTAGCTTCAAACATTTCTGGTATATGAAAAACATGTTTTTCAATGGCAAAAATCAATGAATATTGTAAATGCACAAACAGTAATATCTCCACATTGCAAGGTGCAATTCTGAAATTTTTTGCTTTATCCTGCTAATCCTAGCATGATAAAGAAGATTCAAAGAGAGTGAGATGCCAGCTCCTTTCATTCAGTCAGTAGCTTCAAACATTTCTGGTATATGAAAAACATGTTTTTCAATGGCAAAAATCAATGAATATTGTAAATGCACAAACAGTAATATCTCCACATTGCACGGTGCAATTCTGAAATTTTTAGCTTTTTCCTGTTAATCCTAGCATGATAAAGAAGATTCAAAGAGAGTGAGATGCCAGCTCCTTTCATTCAGTCAGTAGCTTCAAACATTTCTGGTATATGAAAAACATGTTTTTCAATGGCAAAAATCAATGAATATTGTAAATGCACAAACAGTAATATCTCCACATTGCAAGGTGCAATTCTGAAATTGTTTGCTTTTTCCTGCTAATCCTAGCATGATAAAGAAGATTCAGAGTGAGATGCCAGCTCCTTTCATTCAGTCAGTAGCTTCAAACATTTCTGGTATATGAAAAACATGTTTTTCAATGGCAAAAATCAATGAATATTGTAAATGCACAAACAGTAATATCTCCACATTGCAAGGTGCAATTCTGAAATTTTTTGCTTTTTCCTGCTAATCCTAGCATGATAAAGAAGATTCAAAGAGAGTGAGATGCCAGCTCCTTTCATTCAGTCAGTAGCTTCAAACATTTCTGGACGTTTTTCAATGGCAAAAATCAATGAATATTGTAAATGCACAAACAGTAATATCTCCACATTGCAAGGTGCAATTCTGAAATTTTTTGCTTTTTCCTGCTAATCCTAGCATGATAAAGAAGATTCAAAGAGAGTGAGATGCCAGCTCCTTTCATTCAGTCAGTAGCTTCAAACATTTCTGGTATATGAAAAACATGTTTTTCAATGGCAAAAATCAATGAATATTGTAAATGCACAAACAGTAATATCTCCACATTGCACGGTGCAATTCTGAAATTTTTAGCTTTTTCCTGTTAATCCTAGCATGATAAAGAAGATTCAAAGAGAGTGAGATGCCAGCTCCTTTCATTCAGTCAGTAGCTTCAAACATTTCTGGTATATGAAAAACATGTTTTTCAATGGCAAAAATCAATGAATATTGTAAATGCACAAACAGTAATATCTCCACATTGCAAGGTGCAATTCTGAAATTTTTTGCTTTTTCCTGCTAATCCTAGCATGATAAAGAAGATTCAAAGAGAGTGAGATGCCAGCTCCTTTCATTCAGTCAGTAGCTTCAAACATTTCTGGTATATGAAAAACATGTTTTTCAATGGCAAAAATCAATGAATATTGTAAATGCACAAACAGTAATATCTCCACATTGCAAGGTGCAATTCTGAAATTTTTTGCTTTTTCCTGCTAATCCTAGCATGATAAAGAAGATTCAAAGAGAGTGAGATGCCAGCTCCTTTCATTCAGTCAGTAGCTTCAAACATTTCTGGTATATGAAAAACATGTTTTTCAATGGCAAAAATCAATGAATATTGTAAATGCACAAACAGTAATATCTCCACATTGCACGGTGCAATTCTGAAATTTTTAGCTTTTTCCTGTTAATCCTAGCATGATAAAGAAGATTCAAAGAGAGTGAGATGCCAGCTCCTTTCATTCAGTCAGTAGCTTCAAACATTTCTGGTATATGAAAAACATGTTTTTCAATGGCAAAAATCAATGAATATTGTAAATGCACAAACAGTAATATCTCCACATTGCAAGGTGCAATTCTGAAATTTTTTGCTTTTTCCTGTTAATCCTAGCATGATAAAGAAGATTCAAAGAGAGTGAGATGCCAGCTCCTTTCATTCAGTCAGTAGCTTCAAACATTTCTGGTATATGAAAAACATGTTTTTCAATGGCAAAAATAAATGAATATTGTAAATGCACAAACAGTAATATCTCCACATTGCAAGGTGCAATTCTGAAATTTTTTGCTTTTTCCTGTTAATCCTAGCATGATAAAGAAGATTCAAAGAGAGTGAGATGCCAGCTCCTTTCATTCAGTCAGTAGCTTCAAACATTTCTGGTATATGAAAAACATGTTTTTCAATGGCAAAAATCAATGAATATTGTAAATGCACAAACAGTAATATCTCCACATTGCAAGGTGCAATTCTGAAATTTTTTGCTTTTTCCTGCTAATCCTAGCATGATAAAGAAGATTCAAAGAGAGTGAGATGCCAGCTCCTTTCAATCAGTCAGTAGCTTCAAACATTTCTGGTATATGAAAAACATGTTTTTCAACGGCAAAAATCAATGAATATTGTAAATGCACAAACAGTAATATCTCCACATTGCACGGTGCAATTCTGAAATTTTTAGCTTTTTCCTGTTAATCCTAGCATGATAAAGAAGATTCAAAGAGAGTGAGATGCCAGCTCCTTTCATTCAGTCAGTAGCTTCAAACATTTCTGGTATATGAAAAACATGTTTTTCAATGGCAAAAATCAATGAATATTGTAAATGCACAAACAGTAATATCTCCACATTGCAAGGTGCAATTCTGAAATTGTTTGCTTTTTCCTGCTAATCCTAGCATGATAAAGAAGATTCAGAGTGAGATGCCAGCTCCTTTCATTCAGTCAGTAGCTTCAAACATTTCTGGTATATGAAAAACGTTTTTCAATGGCAAAAATCAATGAATATTGTAAATGCACAAACAGTAATATCTCCACATTGCAAGGTGCAATTCTGAAATTTTTTGCTTTTTCCTGCTAATCCTAGCATGATAAAGAAGATTCAAAGAGAGTGAGATGCCAGCTCCTTTCAATCAGTCAGTAGCTTCAAACATTTCTGGTATATGAAAAACATGTTTTTCAATGGCAAAAATCAATGAATATTGTAAATGCACAAACAGTAATATCTCCACATTGCACGGTGCAATTCTGAAATTTTTTGCTTTTTCCTGCTAATCCTAGCATGATAAAGAAGATTCAAAGAGAGTGAGATGCCAGCTCCTTTCATTGTCAGTAGCTTCAAACATTTCTGGACGTTTTTCAATGGCAAAAATCAATGAATATTGTAAATGCACAAACAGTAATATCTCCACATTGCAAGGTGCAATTCTGAAATTTTTTGCTTTTTCCTGTTAATCCTAGCATGATAAAGAAGATTCAAAGAGAGTGAGATGCCAGCTCCTTTCATTCAGTCAGTAGCTTCAAACATTTCTGGTATATGAAAAACATGTTTTTCAATGGCAAAAATCAATGAATATTGTAAATGCACAAACAGTAATATCTCCACATTGCAAGGTGCAATTCTGAAATTTTTTGCTTTTTCCTGTTAATCCTAGCATGATAAAGAAGATTCAAAGAGAGTGAGATGCCAGCTCCTTTCATTCAGTCAGTAGCTTCAAACATTTCTGGTATATGAAAAACATGTTTTTCAATGGCATAAATCAATGAATATTGTAAATGCACAAACAGTAATATCTCCACATTGCAAGGTGCAATTCTGAAATTTTTTGCTTTTTCCTGCTAATCCTAGCATGATAAAGAAGATTCAAAGAGAGTGAGATGCCAGCTCCTTTCATTCAGTCAGTAGCTTCAAACATTTCTGGTATATGAAAAACATGTTTTTCAATGGCAAAAATCAATGAATATTGTAAATGCACAAACAGTAATATCTCCACATTGCACGGTGCAATTCTGAAATTTTTAGCTTTTTCCTGTTAATCCTAGCATGATAAAGAAGATTCAAAGAGAGTGAGATGCCAGCTCCTTTCATTCAGTCAGTAGCTTCAAACATTTCTGGTATATGAAAAACATGTTTTTCAATGGCAAAAATCAATGAATATTGTAAATGCACAAACAGTAATATCTCCACATTGCAAGGTGCAATTCTGAAATTTTTTGCTTTTTCCTGCTAATCCTAGCATGATAAAGAAGATTCAAAGAGAGTGAGATGCCAGCTCCTTTCATTCAGTCAGTAGCTTCAAACATTTCTGGTATATGAAAAACATGTTTTTCAATGGCAAAAATCAATGAATATTGTAAATGCACAAACAGTAATATCTCCACATTGCACGGTGCAATTCTGAAATTTTTAGCTTTTTCCTGTTAATCCTAGCATGATAAAGAAGATTCAAAGAGAGTGAGATGCCAGCTCCTTTCATTCAGTCAGTAGCTTCAAACATTTCTGGTATATGAAAAACATGTTTTTCAATGGCAAAAATCAATGAATATTGTAAATGCACAAACAGTAATATCTCCACATTGCACGGTGCAATTCTGAAATTTTTAGCTTTTTCCTGTTAATCCTAGCATGATAAAGAAGATTCAAAGAGAGTGAGATGCCAGCTCCTTTCATTCAGTCAGTAGCTTCAAACATTTCTGGTATATGAAAAACATGTTTTTCAATGGCAAAAATCAATGAATATTGTAAATGCACAAACAGTAATATCTCCACATTGCAAGGTGCAATTCTGAAATTTTTTGCTTTTTCCTGCTAATCCTAGCATGATAAAGAAGATTCAAAGAGAGTGAGATGCCAGCTCCTTTCATTCAGTCAGTAGCTTCAAACATTTCTGGTATATGAAAAACATGTTTTTCAATGGCAAAAATCAATGAATATTGTAAATGCACAAACAGTAATATCTCCACATTGCAAGGTGCAATTCTGAAATTTTTTGCTTTTTCCTGCTAATCCTAGCATGATAAAGAAGATTCAAAGAGAGTGAGATGCCAGCTCCTTTCATTCAGTCAGTAGCTTCAAACATTTCTGGTATATGAAAAACATGTTTTTCAATGGCAAAAATCAATGAATATTGTAAATGCACAAACAGTAATATCTCCACATTGCACGGTGCAATTCTGAAATTTTTAGCTTTTTCCTGTTAATCCTAGCATGATAAAGAAGATTCAAAGAGAGTGAGATGCCAGCTCCTTTCATTCAGTCAGTAGCTTCAAACATTTCTGGTATATGAAAAACATGTTTTTCAATGGCAAAAATCAATGAATATTGTAAATGCACAAACAGTAATATCTCCACATTGCAAGGTGCAATTCTGAAATTTTTTGCTTTTTCCTGTTAATCCTAGCATGATAAAGAAGATTCAAAGAGAGTGAGATGCCAGCTCCTTTCATTCAGTCAGTAGCTTCAAACATTTCTGGTATATGAAAAACATGTTTTTCAATGGCAAAAATAAATGAATATTGTAAATGCACAAACAGTAATATCTCCACATTGCAAGGTGCAATTCTGAAATTTTTTGCTTTTTCCTGTTAATCCTAGCATGATAAAGAAGATTCAAAGAGAGTGAGATGCCAGCTCCTTTCATTCAGTCAGTAGCTTCAAACATTTCTGGTATATGAAAAACATGTTTTTCAATGGCAAAAATCAATGAATATTGTAAATGCACAAACAGTAATATCTCCACATTGCAAGGTGCAATTCTGAAATTTTTTGCTTTTTCCTGCTAATCCTAGCATGATAAAGAAGATTCAAAGAGAGTGAGATGCCAGCTCCTTTCAATCAGTCAGTAGCTTCAAACATTTCTGGTATATGAAAAACATGTTTTTCAACGGCAAAAATCAATGAATATTGTAAATGCACAAACAGTAATATCTCCACATTGCACGGTGCAATTCTGAAATTTTTAGCTTTTTCCTGTTAATCCTAGCATGATAAAGAAGATTCAAAGAGAGTGAGATGCCAGCTCCTTTCATTCAGTCAGTAGCTTCAAACATTTCTGGTATATGAAAAACATGTTTTTCAATGGCAAAAATCAATGAATATTGTAAATGCACAAACAGTAATATCTCCACATTGCAAGGTGCAATTCTGAAATTGTTTGCTTTTTCCTGCTAATCCTAGCATGATAAAGAAGATTCAGAGTGAGATGCCAGCTCCTTTCATTCAGTCAGTAGCTTCAAACATTTCTGGTATATGAAAAACGTTTTTCAATGGCAAAAATCAATGAATATTGTAAATGCACAAACAGTAATATCTCCACATTGCAAGGTGCAATTCTGAAATTTTTTGCTTTTTCCTGCTAATCCTAGCATGATAAAGAAGATTCAAAGAGAGTGAGATGCCAGCTCCTTTCAATCAGTCAGTAGCTTCAAACATTTCTGGTATATGAAAAACATGTTTTTCAATGGCAAAAATCAATGAATATTGTAAATGCACAAACAGTAATATCTCCACATTGCACGGTGCAATTCTGAAATTTTTTGCTTTTTCCTGCTAATCCTAGCATGATAAAGAAGATTCAAAGAGAGTGAGATGCCAGCTCCTTTCATTGTCAGTAGCTTCAAACATTTCTGGACGTTTTTCAATGGCAAAAATCAATGAATATTGTAAATGCACAAACAGTAATATCTCCACATTGCAAGGTGCAATTCTGAAATTTTTTGCTTTTTCCTGTTAATCCTAGCATGATAAAGAAGATTCAAAGAGAGTGAGATGCCAGCTCCTTTCATTCAGTCAGTAGCTTCAAACATTTCTGGTATATGAAAAACATGTTTTTCAATGGCAAAAATCAATGAATATTGTAAATGCACAAACAGTAATATCTCCACATTGCAAGGTGCAATTCTGAAATTTTTTGCTTTTTCCTGTTAATCCTAGCATGATAAAGAAGATTCAAAGAGAGTGAGATGCCAGCTCCTTTCATTCAGTCAGTAGCTTCAAACATTTCTGGTATATGAAAAACATGTTTTTCAATGGCATAAATCAATGAATATTGTAAATGCACAAACAGTAATATCTCCACATTGCAAGGTGCAATTCTGAAATTTTTTGCTTTTTCCTGCTAATCCTAGCATGATAAAGAAGATTCAAAGAGAGTGAGATGCCAGCTCCTTTCATTCAGTCAGTAGCTTCAAACATTTCTGGTATATGAAAAACATGTTTTTCAATGGCAAAAATCAATGAATATTGTAAATGCACAAACAGTAATATCTCCACATTGCACGGTGCAATTCTGAAATTTTTAGCTTTTTCCTGTTAATCCTAGCATGATAAAGAAGATTCAAAGAGAGTGAGATGCCAGCTCCTTTCATTCAGTCAGTAGCTTCAAACATTTCTGGTATATGAAAAACATGTTTTTCAATGGCAAAAATCAATGAATATTGTAAATGCACAAACAGTAATATCTCCACATTGCAAGGTGCAATTCTGAAATTTTTTGCTTTTTCCTGCTAATCCTAGCATGATAAAGAAGATTCAAAGAGAGTGAGATGCCAGCTCCTTTCATTCAGTCAGTAGCTTCAAACATTTCTGGTATATGAAAAACATGTTTTTCAATGGCAAAAATCAATGAATATTGTAAATGCACAAACAGTAATATCTCCACATTGCACGGTGCAATTCTGAAATTTTTAGCTTTTTCCTGTTAATCCTAGCATGATAAAGAAGATTCAAAGAGAGTGAGATGCCAGCTCCTTTCATTCAGTCAGTAGCTTCAAACATTTCTGGTATATGAAAAACATGTTTTTCAATGGCAAAAATCAATGAATATTGTAAATGCACAAACAGTAATATCTCCACATTGCAAGGTGCAATTCTGAAATTTTTTGCTTTTTCCTGTTAATCCTAGCATGATAAAGAAGATTCAAAGAGAGTGAGATGCCAGCTCCTTTCATTCAGTCAGTAGCTTCAAACATTTCTGGTATATGAAAAACATGTTTTTCAATGGCAAAAATCAATGAATATTGTAAATGCACAAACAGTAATATCTCCACATTGCAAGGTGCAATTCTGAAATTTTTTGCTTTTTCCTGTTAATCCTAGCATGATAAAGAAGATTCAAAGAGAGTGAGATGCCAGCTCCTTTCATTCAGTCAGTAGCTTCAAACATTTCTGGTATATGAAAAACGTTTTTCAATGGCAAAAATCAATGAATATTGTAAATGCACAAACAGTAATATCTCCACATTGCAAGGTGCAATTCTGAAATTTTTTGCTTTTTCCTGCTAATCCTAGCATGATAAAGAAGATTCAAAGAGAGTGAGATGCCAGCTCCTTTCAATCAGTCAGTAGCTTCAAACATTTCTGGTATATGAAAAACGTTTTTCAACGGCAAAAATCAATGAATATTGTAAATGCACAAACAGTAATATCTCCACATTGCACGGTGCAATTCTGAAATTTTTAGCTTTTTCCTGTTAATCCTAGCATGATAAAGAAGATTCAAAGAGAGTGAGATGCCAGCTCCTTTCATTCAGTCAGTAGCTTCAAACATTTCTGGTATATGAAAAACATGTTTTTCAATGGCAAAAATCAATGAATATTGTAAATGCACAAACAGTAATATCTCCACATTGCAAGGTGCAATTCTGAAATTGTTTGCTTTTTCCTGCTAATCCTAGCATGATAAAGAAGATTCAGAGTGAGATGCCAGCTCCTTTCATTCAGTCAGTAGCTTCAAACATTTCTGGTATATGAAAAACGTTTTTCAATGGCAAAAATCAATGAATATTGTAAATGCACAAACAGTAATATCTCCACATTGCAAGGTGCAATTCTGAAATTTTTTGCTTTTTCCTGCTAATCCTAGCATGATAAAGAAGATTCAAAGAGAGTGAGATGCCAGCTCCTTTCAATCAGTCAGTAGCTTCAAACATTTCTGGTATATGAAAAACATGTTTTTCAATGGCAAAAATCAATGAATATTGTAAATGCACAAACAGTAATATCTCCACATTGCACGGTGCAATTCTGAAATTTTTTGCTTTTTCCTGCTAATCCTAGCATGATAAAGAAGATTCAAAGAGAGTGAGATGCCAGCTCCTTTCATTGTCAGTAGCTTCAAACATTTCTGGACGTTTTTCAATGGCAAAAATCAATGAATATTGTAAATGCACAAACAGTAATATCTCCACATTGCAAGGTGCAATTCTGAAATTTTTTGCTTTTTCCTGTTAATCCTAGCATGATAAAGAAGATTCAAAGAGAGTGAGATGCCAGCTCCTTTCATTCAGTCAGTAGCTTCAAACATTTCTGGTATATGAAAAACATGTTTTTCAATGGCAAAAATCAATGAATATTGTAAATGCACAAACAGTAATATCTCCACATTGCAAGGTGCAATTCTGAAATTTTTTGCTTTATCCTGCTAATCCTAGCATGATAAAGAAGATTCAAAGAGAGTGAGATGCCAGCTCCTTTCATTCAGTCAGTAGCTTCAAACATTTCTGGTATATGAAAAACATGTTTTTCAATGGCAAAAATCAATGAATATTGTAAATGCACAAACAGTAATATCTCCACATTGCACGGTGCAATTCTGAAATTTTTAGCTTTTTCCTGTTAATCCTAGCATGATAAAGAAGATTCAAAGAGAGTGAGATGCCAGCTCCTTTCATTCAGTCAGTAGCTTCAAACATTTCTGGTATATGAAAAACATGTTTTTCAATGGCAAAAATCAATGAATATTGTAAATGCACAAACAGTAATATCTCCACATTGCAAGGTGCAATTCTGAAATTTTTTGCTTTTTCCTGCTAATCCTAGCATGATAAAGAAGATTCAAAGAGAGTGAGATGCCAGCTCCTTTCATTCAGTCAGTAGCTTCAAACATTTCTGGACGTTTTTCAATGGCAAAAATCAATGAATATTGTAAATGCACAAACAGTAATATCTCCACATTGCAAGGTGCAATTCTGAAATTTTTTGCTTTTTCCTGCTAATCCTAGCATGATAAAGAAGATTCAAAGAGAGTGAGATGCCAGCTCCTTTCATTCAGTCAGTAGCTTCAAACATTTCTGGTATATGAAAAACATGTTTTTCAATGGCAAAAATCAATGAATATTGTAAATGCACAAACAGTAATATCTCCACATTGCACGGTGCAATTCTGAAATTTTTAGCTTTTTCCTGTTAATCCTAGCATGATAAAGAAGATTCAAAGAGAGTGAGATGCCAGCTCCTTTCATTCAGTCAGTAGCTTCAAACATTTCTGGTATATGAAAAACATGTTTTTCAATGGCAAAAATCAATGAATATTGTAAATGCACAAACAGTAATATCTCCACATTGCACGGTGCAATTATGAAATTTTTAGCTTTTTCCTGTTAATCCTAGCATGATAAAGAAGATTCAAAGAGAGTGAGATGCCAGCTCCTTTCATTCAGTCAGTAGCTTCAAACATTTCTGGTATATGAAAAACATGTTTTTCAATGGCAAAAATCAATGAATATTGTAAATGCACAAACAGTAATATCTCCACATTGCAAGGTGCAATTCTGAAATTTTTTGCTTTTTCCTGCTAATCCTAGCATGATAAAGAAGATTCAAAGAGTGAGATGCCAGCTCCTTTCATTCAGTCAGTAGCTTCAAACATTTCTGGACGTTTTTCAATGGCAAAAATCAATGAATATTGTAAATGCACAAACAGTAATATCTCCACATTGCAAGGTGCAATTCTGAAATTTTTTGCTTTTTCCTGTTAATCCTAGCATGATAAAGAAGATTCAAAGAGAGTGAGATGCCAGCTCCTTTCATTCAGTCAGTAGCTTCAAACATTTCTGGTATATGAAAAACATGTTTTTCAATGGCAAAAATCAATGAATATTGTAAATGCACAAACAGTAATATCTCCACATTGCAAGGTGCAATTCTGAAATTTTTTGCTTTTTCCTGCTAATCCTAGCATGATAAAGAAGATTCAAAGAGAGTGAGATGCCAGCTCCTTTCAATCAGTCAGTAGCTTCAAACATTTCTGGTATATGAAAAACATGTTTTTCAACGGCAAAAATCAATGAATATTGTAAATGCACAAACAGTAATATCTCCACATTGCACGGTGCAATTCTGAAATTTTTAGCTTTTTCCTGTTAATCCTAGCATGATAAAGAAGATTCAAAGAGAGTGAGATGCCAGCTCCTTTCATTCAGTCAGTAGCTTCAAACATTTCTGGTATATGAAAAACATGTTTTTCAATGGCAAAAATCAATGAATATTGTAAATGCACAAACAGTAATATCTCCACATTGCAAGGTGCAATTCTGAAATTGTTTGCTTTTTCCTGCTAATCCTAGCATGATAAAGAAGATTCAGAGTGAGATGCCAGCTCCTTTCATTCAGTCAGTAGCTTCAAACATTTCTGGTATATGAAAAACGTTTTTCAATGGCAAAAATCAATGAATATTGTAAATGCACAAACAGTAATATCTCCACATTGCAAGGTGCAATTCTGAAATTTTTTGCTTTTTCCTGCTAATCCTAGCATGATAAAGAAGATTCAAAGAGAGTGAGATGCCAGCTCCTTTCAATCAGTCAGTAGCTTCAAACATTTCTGGTATATGAAAAACATGTTTTTCAATGGCAAAAATCAATGAATATTGTAAATGCACAAACAGTAATATCTCCACATTGCACGGTGCAATTCTGAAATTTTTTGCTTTTTCCTGCTAATCCTAGCATGATAAAGAAGATTCAAAGAGAGTGAGATGCCAGCTCCTTTCATTGTCAGTAGCTTCAAACATTTCTGGACGTTTTTCAATGGCAAAAATCAATGAATATTGTAAATGCACAAACAGTAATATCTCCACATTGCAAGGTGCAATTCTGAAATTTTTTGCTTTTTCCTGTTAATCCTAGCATGATAAAGAAGATTCAAAGAGAGTGAGATGCCAGCTCCTTTCATTCAGTCAGTAGCTTCAAACATTTCTGGTATATGAAAAACATGTTTTTCAATGGCAAAAATCAATGAATATTGTAAATGCACAAACAGTAATATCTCCACATTGCAAGGTGCAATTCTGAAATTTTTTGCTTTTTCCTGTTAATCCTAGCATGATAAAGAAGATTCAAAGAGAGTGAGATGCCAGCTCCTTTCATTCAGTCAGTAGCTTCAAACATTTCTGGTATATGAAAAACATGTTTTTCAATGGCATAAATCAATGAATATTGTAAATGCACAAACAGTAATATCTCCACATTGCAAGGTGCAATTCTGAAATTTTTTGCTTTTTCCTGCTAATCCTAGCATGATAAAGAAGATTCAAAGAGAGTGAGATGCCAGCTCCTTTCATTCAGTCAGTAGCTTCAAACATTTCTGGTATATGAAAAACATGTTTTTCAATGGCAAAAATCAATGAATATTGTAAATGCACAAACAGTAATATCTCCACATTGCACGGTGCAATTCTGAAATTTTTAGCTTTTTCCTGTTAATCCTAGCATGATAAAGAAGATTCAAAGAGAGTGAGATGCCAGCTCCTTTCATTCAGTCAGTAGCTTCAAACATTTCTGGTATATGAAAAACATGTTTTTCAATGGCAAAAATCAATGAATATTGTAAATGCACAAACAGTAATATCTCCACATTGCAAGGTGCAATTCTGAAATTTTTTGCTTTTTCCTGCTAATCCTAGCATGATAAAGAAGATTCAAAGAGAGTGAGATGCCAGCTCCTTTCATTCAGTCAGTAGCTTCAAACATTTCTGGTATATGAAAAACATGTTTTTCAATGGCAAAAATCAATGAATATTGTAAATGCACAAACAGTAATATCTCCACATTGCACGGTGCAATTCTGAAATTTTTAGCTTTTTCCTGTTAATCCTAGCATGATAAAGAAGATTCAAAGAGAGTGAGATGCCAGCTCCTTTCATTCAGTCAGTAGCTTCAAACATTTCTGGTATATGAAAAACATGTTTTTCAATGGCAAAAATCAATGAATATTGTAAATGCACAAACAGTAATATCTCCACATTGCAAGGTGCAATTCTGAAATTTTTTGCTTTTTCCTGTTAATCCTAGCATGATAAAGAAGATTCAAAGAGAGTGAGATGCCAGCTCCTTTCATTCAGTCAGTAGCTTCAAACATTTCTGGTATATGAAAAACATGTTTTTCAATGGCAAAAATCAATGAATATTGTAAATGCACAAACAGTAATATCTCCACATTGCAAGGTGCAATTCTGAAATTTTTTGCTTTTTCCTGTTAATCCTAGCATGATAAAGAAGATTCAAAGAGAGTGAGATGCCAGCTCCTTTCATTCAGTCAGTAGCTTCAAACATTTCTGGTATATGAAAAACGTTTTTCAATGGCAAAAATCAATGAATATTGTAAATGCACAAACAGTAATATCTCCACATTGCAAGGTGCAATTCTGAAATTTTTTGCTTTTTCCTGCTAATCCTAGCATGATAAAGAAGATTCAAAGAGAGTGAGATGCCAGCTCCTTTCAATCAGTCAGTAGCTTCAAACATTTCTGGTATATGAAAAACGTTTTTCAACGGCAAAAATCAATGAATATTGTAAATGCACAAACAGTAATATCTCCACATTGCACGGTGCAATTCTGAAATTTTTAGCTTTTTCCTGTTAATCCTAGCATGATAAAGAAGATTCAAAGAGAGTGAGATGCCAGCTCCTTTCATTCAGTCAGTAGCTTCAAACATTTCTGGTATATGAAAAACATGTTTTTCAATGGCAAAAATCAATGAATATTGTAAATGCACAAACAGTAATATCTCCACATTGCAAGGTGCAATTCTGAAATTGTTTGCTTTTTCCTGCTAATCCTAGCATGATAAAGAAGATTCAGAGTGAGATGCCAGCTCCTTTCATTCAGTCAGTAGCTTCAAACATTTCTGGTATATGAAAAACGTTTTTCAATGGCAAAAATCAATGAATATTGTAAATGCACAAACAGTAATATCTCCACATTGCAAGGTGCAATTCTGAAATTTTTTGCTTTTTCCTGCTAATCCTAGCATGATAAAGAAGATTCAAAGAGAGTGAGATGCCAGCTCCTTTCAATCAGTCAGTAGCTTCAAACATTTCTGGTATATGAAAAACATGTTTTTCAATGGCAAAAATCAATGAATATTGTAAATGCACAAACAGTAATATCTCCACATTGCACGGTGCAATTCTGAAATTTTTTGCTTTTTCCTGCTAATCCTAGCATGATAAAGAAGATTCAAAGAGAGTGAGATGCCAGCTCCTTTCATTGTCAGTAGCTTCAAACATTTCTGGACGTTTTTCAATGGCAAAAATCAATGAATATTGTAAATGCACAAACAGTAATATCTCCACATTGCAAGGTGCAATTCTGAAATTTTTTGCTTTTTCCTGTTAATCCTAGCATGATAAAGAAGATTCAAAGAGAGTGAGATGCCAGCTCCTTTCATTCAGTCAGTAGCTTCAAACATTTCTGGTATATGAAAAACATGTTTTTCAATGGCAAAAATCAATGAATATTGTAAATGCACAAACAGTAATATCTCCACATTGCAAGGTGCAATTCTGAAATTTTTTGCTTTATCCTGCTAATCCTAGCATGATAAAGAAGATTCAAAGAGAGTGAGATGCCAGCTCCTTTCATTCAGTCAGTAGCTTCAAACATTTCTGGTATATGAAAAACATGTTTTTCAATGGCAAAAATCAATGAATATTGTAAATGCACAAACAGTAATATCTCCACATTGCACGGTGCAATTCTGAAATTTTTAGCTTTTTCCTGTTAATCCTAGCATGATAAAGAAGATTCAAAGAGAGTGAGATGCCAGCTCCTTTCATTCAGTCAGTAGCTTCAAACATTTCTGGTATATGAAAAACATGTTTTTCAATGGCAAAAATCAATGAATATTGTAAATGCACAAACAGTAATATCTCCACATTGCAAGGTGCAATTCTGAAATTTTTTGCTTTTTCCTGCTAATCCTAGCATGATAAAGAAGATTCAAAGAGAGTGAGATGCCAGCTCCTTTCATTCAGTCAGTAGCTTCAAACATTTCTGGACGTTTTTCAATGGCAAAAATCAATGAATATTGTAAATGCACAAACAGTAATATCTCCACATTGCAAGGTGCAATTCTGAAATTTTTTGCTTTTTCCTGCTAATCCTAGCATGATAAAGAAGATTCAAAGAGAGTGAGATGCCAGCTCCTTTCATTCAGTCAGTAGCTTCAAACATTTCTGGTATATGAAAAACATGTTTTTCAATGGCAAAAATCAATGAATATTGTAAATGCACAAACAGTAATATCTCCACATTGCACGGTGCAATTCTGAAATTTTTAGCTTTTTCCTGTTAATCCTAGCATGATAAAGAAGATTCAAAGAGAGTGAGATGCCAGCTCCTTTCATTCAGTCAGTAGCTTCAAACATTTCTGGTATATGAAAAACATGTTTTTCAATGGCAAAAATCAATGAATATTGTAAATGCACAAACAGTAATATCTCCACATTGCACGGTGCAATTATGAAATTTTTAGCTTTTTCCTGTTAATCCTAGCATGATAAAGAAGATTCAAAGAGAGTGAGATGCCAGCTCCTTTCATTCAGTCAGTAGCTTCAAACATTTCTGGTATATGAAAAACATGTTTTTCAATGGCAAAAATCAATGAATATTGTAAATGCACAAACAGTAATATCTCCACATTGCAAGGTGCAATTCTGAAATTTTTTGCTTTTTCCTGCTAATCCTAGCATGATAAAGAAGATTCAAAGAGTGAGATGCCAGCTCCTTTCATTCAGTCAGTAGCTTCAAACATTTCTGGACGTTTTTCAATGGCAAAAATCAATGAATATTGTAAATGCACAAACAGTAATATCTCCACATTGCAAGGTGCAATTCTGAAATTTTTTGCTTTTTCCTGCTAATCCTAGCATGATAAAGAAGATTCAAAGAGAGTGAGATGCCAGCTCCTTTCATTCAGTCAGTAGCTTCAAACATTTCTGGTATATGAAAAACATGTTTTTCAATGGCAAAAATCAATGAATATTGTAAATGCACAAACAGTAATATCTCCACATTGCAAGGTGCAATTCTGAAATTTTTTGCTTTTTCCTGTTAATCCTAGCATGATAAAGAAGATTCAAAGAGAGTGAGATGCCAGCTCCTTTCATTCAGTCAGTAGCTTCAAACATTTCTGGTATATGAAAAACATGTTTTTCAATGGCAAAAATCAATGAATATTGTAAATGCACAAACAGTAATATCTCCACATTGCAAGGTGCAATTCTGAAATTTTTTGCTTTTTCCTGCTAATCCTAGCATGATAAAGAATATTCAAAGAGAGTGAGATGCCAGCTCCTTTCATTCAGTCAGTAGCTTCAAACATTTCTGGTATATGAAAAACATGTTTTTCAATGGCAAAAATCAATGAATATTGTAAATGCACAAACAGTAATATCTCCACATTGCAAGGTGCAATTCTGAAATTTTTTGCTTTTTCCTGCTAATCCTAGCATGATAAAGAAGATTCAAAGAGAGTGAGATGCCAGCTCCTTTCATTCAGTCAGTAGCTTCAAACATTTCTGGTATATGAAAAACATGTTTTTCAATGGCAAAAATCAATGAATATTGTAAATGCACAAACAGTAATATCTCCACATTGCACGGTGCAATTCTGAAAATTTTAGCTTTTTCCTGTTAATCCTAGCATGATAAAGAAGATTCAAAGAGAGTGAGATGCCAGCTCCTTTCATTCAGTCAGTAGCTTCAAACATTTCTGGTATATGAAAAACATGTTTTTCAATGGCAAAAATCAATGAATATTGTAAATGCACAAACAGTAATATCTCCACATTGCAAGGTGCAATTCTGAAATTGTTTGCTTTTTCCTGCTAATCCTAGCATGATAAAGAAGATTCAGAGTGAGATGCCAGCTCCTTTCATTCAGTCAGTAGCTTCAAACATTTCTGGTATATGAAAAACGTTTTTCAATGGCAAAAATCAATGAATATTGTAAATGCACAAACAGTAATATCTCCACATTGCAAGGTGCAATTCTGAAATTTTTTGCTTTTTCCTGCTAATCCTAGCATGATAAAGAAGATTCAAAGAGAGTGAGATGCCAGCTCCTTTCAATCAGTCAGTAGCTTCAAACATTTCTGGTATATGAAAAACATGTTTTTCAATGGCAAAAATCAATGAATATTGTAAATGCACAAACAGTAATATCTCCACATTGCACGGTGCAATTCTGAAATTTTTTGCTTTTTCCTGCTAATCCTAGCATGATAAAGAAGATTCAAAGAGAGTGAGATGCCAGCTCCTTTCATTCAGTCAGTAGCTTCAAACATTTCTGGACGTTTTTCAATGGCAAAAATCAATGAATATTGTAAATGCACAAACAGTAATATCTCCACATTGCAAGGTGCAATTCTGAAATTTTTTGCTTTTTCCTGTTAATCCTAGCATGATAAAGAAGATTCAAAGAGAGTGAGATGCCAGCTCCTTTCATTCAGTCAGTAGCTTCAAACATTTCTGGTATATGAAAAACATGTTTTTCAATGGCAAAAATCAATGAATATTGTAAATGCACAAACAGTAATATCTCCACATTGCAAGGTGCAATTCTGAAATTTTTTGCTTTATCCTGCTAATCCTAGCATGATAAAGAAGATTCAAAGAGAGTGAGATGCCAGCTCCTTTCATTCAGTCAGTAGCTTCAAACATTTCTGGTATATGAAAAACATGTTTTTCAATGGCAAAAATCAATGAATATTGTAAATGCACAAACAGTAATATCTCCACATTGCACGGTGCAATTCTGAAATTTTTAGCTTTTTCCTGTTAATCCTAGCATGATAAAGAAGATTCAAAGAGAGTGAGATGCCAGCTCCTTTCATTCAGTCAGTAGCTTCAAACATTTCTGGTATATGAAAAACATGTTTTTCAATGGCAAAAATCAATGAATATTGTAAATGCACAAACAGTAATATCTCCACATTGCAAGGTGCAATTCTGAAATTTTTTGCTTTTTCCTGCTAATCCTAGCATGATAAAGAAGATTCAAAGAGAGTGAGATGCCAGCTCCTTTCATTCAGTCAGTAGCTTCAAACATTTCTGGACGTTTTTCAATGGCAAAAATCAATGAATATTGTAAATGCACAAACAGTAATATCTCCACATTGCAAGGTGCAATTCTGAAATTTTTTGCTTTTTCCTGCTAATCCTAGCATGATAAAGAAGATTCAAAGAGAGTGAGATGCCAGCTCCTTTCATTCAGTCAGTAGCTTCAAACATTTCTGGTATATGAAAAACATGTTTTTCAATGGCAAAAATCAATGAATATTGTAAATGCACAAACAGTAATATCTCCACATTGCACGGTGCAATTCTGAAATTTTTAGCTTTTTCCTGTTAATCCTAGCATGATAAAGAAGATTCAAAGAGAGTGAGATGCCAGCTCCTTTCATTCAGTCAGTAGCTTCAAACATTTCTGGTATATGAAAAACATGTTTTTCAATGGCAAAAATCAATGAATATTGTAAATGCACAAACAGTAATATCTCCACATTGCACGGTGCAATTATGAAATTTTTAGCTTTTTCCTGTTAATCCTAGCATGATAAAGAAGATTCAAAGAGAGTGAGATGCCAGCTCCTTTCATTCAGTCAGTAGCTTCAAACATTTCTGGTATATGAAAAACATGTTTTTCAATGGCAAAAATCAATGAATATTGTAAATGCACAAACAGTAATATCTCCACATTGCAAGGTGCAATTCTGAAATTTTTTGCTTTTTCCTGCTAATCCTAGCATGATAAAGAAGATTCAAAGAGTGAGATGCCAGCTCCTTTCATTCAGTCAGTAGCTTCAAACATTTCTGGACGTTTTTCAATGGCAAAAATCAATGAATATTGTAAATGCACAAACAGTAATATCTCCACATTGCAAGGTGCAATTCTGAAATTTTTTGCTTTTTCCTGCTAATCCTAGCATGATAAAGAAGATTCAAAGAGAGTGAGATGCCAGCTCCTTTCATTCAGTCAGTAGCTTCAAACATTTCTGGTATATGAAAAACATGTTTTTCAATGGCAAAAATCAATGAATATTGTAAATGCACAAACAGTAATATCTCCACATTGCAAGGTGCAATTCTGAAATTTTTTGCTTTTTCCTGTTAATCCTAGCATGATAAAGAAGATTCAAAGAGAGTGAGATGCCAGCTCCTTTCATTCAGTCAGTAGCTTCAAACATTTCTGGTATATGAAAAACATGTTTTTCAATGGCAAAAATCAATGAATATTGTAAATGCACAAACAGTAATATCTCCACATTGCAAGGTGCAATTCTGAAATTTTTTGCTTTTTCCTGCTAATCCTAGCATGATAAAGAATATTCAAAGAGAGTGAGATGCCAGCTCCTTTCATTCAGTCAGTAGCTTCAAACATTTCTGGTATATGAAAAACATGTTTTTCAATGGCAAAAATCAATGAATATTGTAAATGCACAAACAGTAATATCTCCACATTGCAAGGTGCAATTCTGAAATTTTTTGCTTTTTCCTGCTAATCCTAGCATGATAAAGAAGATTCAAAGAGAGTGAGATGCCAGCTCCTTTCATTCAGTCAGTAGCTTCAAACATTTCTGGTATATGAAAAACATGTTTTTCAATGGCAAAAATCAATGAATATTGTAAATGCACAAACAGTAATATCTCCACATTGCACGGTGCAATTCTGAAAATTTTAGCTTTTTCCTGTTAATCCTAGCATGATAAAGAAGATTCAAAGAGAGTGAGATGCCAGCTCCTTTCATTCAGTCAGTAGCTTCAAACATTTCTGGTATATGAAAAACATGTTTTTCAATGGCAAAAATCAATGAATATTGTAAATGCACAAACAGTAATATCTCCACATTGCAAGGTGCAATTCTGAAATTGTTTGCTTTTTCCTGCTAATCCTAGCATGATAAAGAAGATTCAGAGTGAGATGCCAGCTCCTTTCATTCAGTCAGTAGCTTCAAACATTTCTGGTATATGAAAAACGTTTTTCAATGGCAAAAATCAATGAATATTGTAAATGCACAAACAGTAATATCTCCACATTGCAAGGTGCAATTCTGAAATTTTTTGCTTTTTCCTGCTAATCCTAGCATGATAAAGAAGATTCAAAGAGAGTGAGATGCCAGCTCCTTTCAATCAGTCAGTAGCTTCAAACATTTCTGGTATATGAAAAACATGTTTTTCAATGGCAAAAATCAATGAATATTGTAAATGCACAAACAGTAATATCTCCACATTGCACGGTGCAATTCTGAAATTTTTTGCTTTTTCCTGCTAATCCTAGCATGATAAAGAAGATTCAAAGAGAGTGAGATGCCAGCTCCTTTCATTCAGTCAGTAGCTTCAAACATTTCTGGACGTTTTTCAATGGCAAAAATCAATGAATATTGTAAATGCACAAACAGTAATATCTCCACATTGCAAGGTGCAATTCTGAAATTTTTTGCTTTTTCCTGTTAATCCTAGCATGATAAAGAAGATTCAAAGAGAGTGAGATGCCAGCTCCTTTCATTCAGTCAGTAGCTTCAAACATTTCTGGTATATGAAAAACATGTTTTTCAATGGCAAAAATCAATGAATATTGTAAATGCACAAACAGTAATATCTCCACATTGCAAGGTGCAATTCTGAAATTTTTTGCTTTATCCTGCTAATCCTAGCATGATAAAGAAGATTCAAAGAGAGTGAGATGCCAGCTCCTTTCATTCAGTCAGTAGCTTCAAACATTTCTGGTATATGAAAAACATGTTTTTCAATGGCAAAAATCAATGAATATTGTAAATGCACAAACAGTAATATCTCCACATTGCACGGTGCAATTCTGAAATTTTTAGCTTTTTCCTGTTAATCCTAGCATGATAAAGAAGATTCAAAGAGAGTGAGATGCCAGCTCCTTTCATTCAGTCAGTAGCTTCAAACATTTCTGGTATATGAAAAACATGTTTTTCAATGGCAAAAATCAATGAATATTGTAAATGCACAAACAGTAATATCTCCACATTGCAAGGTGCAATTCTGAAATTGTTTGCTTTTTCCTGCTAATCCTAGCATGATAAAGAAGATTCAGAGTGAGATGCCAGCTCCTTTCATTCAGTCAGTAGCTTCAAACATTTCTGGTATATGAAAAACATGTTTTTCAATGGCAAAAATCAATGAATATTGTAAATGCACAAACAGTAATATCTCCACATTGCAAGGTGCAATTCTGAAATTTTTTGCTTTTTCCTGCTAATCCTAGCATGATAAAGAAGATTCAAAGAGAGTGAGATGCCAGCTCCTTTCATTCAGTCAGTAGCTTCAAACATTTCTGGACGTTTTTCAATGGCAAAAATCAATGAATATTGTAAATGCACAAACAGTAATATCTCCACATTGCAAGGTGCAATTCTGAAATTTTTTGCTTTTTCCTGCTAATCCTAGCATGATAAAGAAGATTCAAAGAGAGTGAGATGCCAGCTCCTTTCATTCAGTCAGTAGCTTCAAACATTTCTGGTATATGAAAAACATGTTTTTCAATGGCAAAAATCAATGAATATTGTAAATGCACAAACAGTAATATCTCCACATTGCACGGTGCAATTCTGAAATTTTTAGCTTTTTCCTGTTAATCCTAGCATGATAAAGAAGATTCAAAGAGAGTGAGATGCCAGCTCCTTTCATTCAGTCAGTAGCTTCAAACATTTCTGGTATATGAAAAACATGTTTTTCAATGGCAAAAATCAATGAATATTGTAAATGCACAAACTAATATCTCCACATTGCACGGTGCAATTATGAAATTTTTAGCTTTTTCCTGTTAATCCTAGCATGATAAAGAAGATTCAAAGAGAGTGAGATGCCAGCTCCTTTCATTCAGTCAGTAGCTTCAAACATTTCTGGTATATGAAAAACATGTTTTTCAATGGCAAAAATCAATGAATATTGTAAATGCACAAACAGTAATATCTCCACATTGCAAGGTGCAATTCTGAAATTTTTTGCTTTTTCCTGCTAATCCTAGCATGATAAAGAAGATTCAAAGAGAGTGAGATGCCAGCTCCTTTCATTCAGTCAGTAGCTTCAAACATTTCTGGACGTTTTTCAATGGCAAAAATCAATGAATATTGTAAATGCACAAACAGTAATATCTCCACATTGCAAGGTGCAATTCTGAAATTTTTTGCTTTTTCCTGCTAATCCTAGCATGATAAAGAAGATTCAAAGAGAGTGAGATGCCAGCTCCTTTCATTCAGTCAGTAGCTTCAAACATTTCTGGTATATGAAAAACATGTTTTTCAATGGCAAAAATCAATGAATATTGTAAATGCACAAACAGTAATATCTCCACATTGCAAGGTGCAATTCTGAAATTTTTTGCTTTTTCCTGCTAATCCTAGCATGATAAAGAAGATTCAAAGAGAGTGAGATGCCAGCTCCTTTCATTCAGTCAGTAGCTTCAAACATTTCTGGTATATGAAAAACATGTTTTTCAATGGCAAAAATCAATGAATATTGTAAATGCACAAACAGTAATATCTCCACATTGCAAGGTGCAATTCTGAAATTTTTTGCTTTTTCCTGTTAATCCTAGCATGATAAAGAAGATTCAAAGAGAGTGAGATGCCAGCTCCTTTCATTCAGTCAGTAGCTTCAAACATTTCTGGTATATGAAAAACATGTTTTTCAATGGCAAAAATCAATGAATATTGTAAATGCACAAACAGTAATATCTCCACATTGCAAGGTGCAATTCTGAAATTTTTTGCTTTTTCCTGCTAATCCTAGCATGATAAAGAATATTCAAAGAGAGTGAGATGCCAGCTCCTTTCATTCAGTCAGTAGCTTCAAACATTTCTGGTATATGAAAAACATGTTTTTCAATGTCAAAAATCAATGAATATTGTAAATGCACAAACAGTAATATCTCCACATTGCAAGGTGCAATTCTGAAATTTTTTGCTTTTTCCTGCTAATCCTAGCATGATAAAGAAGATTCAAAGAGAGTGAGATGCCAGCTCCTTTCATTCAGTCAGTAGCTTCAAACATTTCTGGTATATGAAAAACATGTTTTTCAATGGCAAAAATCAATGAATATTGTAAATGCACAAACAGTAATATCTCCACATTGCAAGGTGCAATTCTGAAATTTTTTGCTTTTTCCTGCTAATCCTAGCATGATAAAGAAGATTCAAAGAGAGTGAGATGCCAGCTCCTTTCATTCAGTCAGTAGCTTCAAACATTTCTGGTATATGAAAAACATGTTTTTCAATGGCAAAAATCAATGAATATTGTAAATGCACAAACAGTAATATCTCCACATTGCACGGTGCAATTCTGAAATTTTTAGCTTTTTCCTGTTAATCCTAGCATGATAAAGAAGATTCAAAGAGAGTGAGATGCCAGCTCCTTTCATTCAGTCAGTAGCTTCAAACATTTCTGGTATATGAAAAACATGTTTTTCAATGGCAAAAATCAATGAATATTGTAAATGCACAAACAGTAATTTCTCTACATTGCAAGGTGCAATTCTGAAATTTTTTGCTTTTTCCTGCTCCTCTTAGCATGATAAAGAAGATTCAAAGAGAGTGAGATGCCAGCTCCTTTCATTCAGTCAGTAGCTTCAAACATTTCTGGTATATGAATAACATGATGTTTTTCAATGGCAAAAATCAATGAATATTGTAAATGCACAAACAGTAATTTCTCCGCATTGCAAGGTGCAATTCTGAAATTTTTAGCTTTTTCCTGTTAATCCTAGCATGATAAAGAAGATTCAAAGAGAGTGAGATGCCAGCTCCTTTCATTCAGTCAGTAGCTTCAAACATTTCTGGTATATGAAAAACGTTTTTCAATGGCAAAAATCAATGAATATTGTAAATGCACAAACAGTAATATCTCCACATTGCAAGGTGCAATTCTGAAATTTTTTGCTTTTTCCTGTTAATCCTAGCATGATAAAGAAGATTCAAAGAGAGTGAGATGCCAGCTCCTTTCATTCAGTCAGTAGCTTCAAACATTTCTGGTATATGAAAAACATGTTTTTCAATGGCAAAAATCAATGAATATTGTAAATGCACAAACAGTAATATCTCCACATTGCACGGTGCAATTCTGAAATTTTTAGCTTTTTCCTGTTAATCCTAGCATGATAAAGAAGATTCAAAGAGAGTGAGATGCCAGCTCCTTTCATTCAGTCAGTAGCTTCAAACATTTCTGGACGTTTTTCAATGGCAAAAATCAATGAATATTGTAAATGCACAAACAGTAATATCTCCACATTGCAAGGTGCAATTCTGAAATTTTTTGCTTTTTCCTGCTAATCCTAGCATGATAAAGAAGATTCAAAGAGAGTGAGATGCCAGCTCCTTTCATTCAGTCAGTAGCTTCAAACATTTCTGGTATATGAAAAACATGTTTTTCAATGGCAAAAATCAATGAATATTGTAAATGCACAAACAGTAATATCTCCACATTGCAAGGTGCAATTCTGAAATTTTTTGCTTTTTCCTGCTAATCCTAGCATGATAAAGAAGATTCAAAGAGAGTGAGATGCCAGCTCCTTTCATTCAGTCAGTAGCTTCAAACATTTCTGGTATATGAAAAACATGTTTTTCAATGGCAAAAATCAATGAATATTGTAAATGCACAAACAGTAATATCTCCACATTGCAAGGTGCAATTCTGAAATTTTTTGCTTTTTCCTGTTAATCCTAGCATGATAAAGAAGATTCAAAGAGAGTGAGATGCCAGCTCCTTTCATTCAGTCAGTAGCTTCAAACATTTCTGGTATATGAAAAACATGTTTTTCAATGGCAAAAATCAATGAATATTGTAAATGCACAAACAGTAATATCTCCACATTGCAAGGTGCAATTCTGAAATTTTTTGCTTTTTCCTGCTAATCCTAGCATGATAAAGAATATTCAAAGAGAGTGAGATGCCAGCTCCTTTCATTCAGTCAGTAGCTTCAAACATTTCTGGTATATGAAAAACATGTTTTTCAATGTCAAAAATCAATGAATATTGTAAATGCACAAACAGTAATATCTCCACATTGCAAGGTGCAATTCTGAAATTTTTTGCTTTTTCCTGCTAATCCTAGCATGATAAAGAAGATTCAAAGAGAGTGAGATGCCAGCTCCTTTCATTCAGTCAGTAGCTTCAAACATTTCTGGTATATGAAAAACATGTTTTTCAATGGCAAAAATCAATGAATATTGTAAATGCACAAACAGTAATATCTCCACATTGCACGGTGCAATTCTGAAAATTTTAGCTTTTTCCTGTTAATCCTAGCATGATAAAGAAGATTCAAAGAGAGTGAGATGCCAGCTCCTTTCATTCAGTCAGTAGCTTCAAACATTTCTGGTATATGAAAAACATGTTTTTCAATGGCAAAAATCAATGAATATTGTAAATGCACAAACAGTAATATCTCCACATTGCAAGGTGCAATTCTGAAATTTTTTGCTTTTTCCTGCTAATCCTAGCATGATAAAGAAGATTCAAAGAGAGTGAGATGCCAGCTCCTTTCATTCAGTCAGTAGCTTCAAACATTTCTGGTATATGAAAAACATGTTTTTCAATGGCAAAAATCAATGAATATTGTAAATGCACAAACAGTAATATCTCCACATTGCACGGTGCAATTCTGAAATTTTTAGCTTTTTCCTGTTAATCCTAGCATGATAAAGAAGATTCAAAGAGAGTGAGATGCCAGCTCCTTTCATTCAGTCAGTAGCTTCAAACATTTCTGGTATATGAAAAACATGTTTTTCAATGGCAAAAATCAATGAATATTGTAAATGCACAAACAGTAATATCTCCACATTGCAAGGTGCAATTCTGAAATTTTTTGCTTTTTCCTGTTAATCCTAGCATGATAAAGAAGATTCAAAGAGAGTGAGATGCCAGCTCCTTTCATTCAGTCAGTAGCTTCAAACATTTCTGGTATATGAAAAACATGTTTTTCAATGGCAAAAATCAATGAATATTGTAAATGCACAAACAGTAATATCTCCACATTGCAAGGTGCAATTCTGAAATTTTTTGCTTTTTCCTGCTAATCCTAGCATGATAAAGAAGATTCAAAGAGAGTGAGATGCCAGCTCCTTTCATTCAGTCAGTAGCTTCAAACATTTCTGGACGTTTTTCAATGGCAAAAATCAATGAATATTGTAAATGCACAAACAGTAATATCTCCACATTGCAAGGTGCAATTCTGAAATTTTTTGCTTTTTCCTGCTAATCCTAGCATGATAAAGAAGATTCAAAGAGAGTGAGATGCCAGCTCCTTTCATTCAGTCAGTAGCTTCAAACATTTCTGGTATATGAAAAACATGTTTTTCAATGGCAAAAATCAATGAATATTGTAAATGCACAAACAGTAATATCTCCACATTGCACGGTGCAATTCTGAAATTTTTAGATTTTTCCTGTTAATCCTAGCATGATAAAGAAGATTCAAAGAGAGTGAGATGCCAGCTCCTTTCATTCAGTCAGTAGCTTCAAACATTTCTGGTATATGAAAAACATGTTTTTCAATGGCAAAAATCAATGAATATTGTAAATGCACAAACAGTAATATCTCCACATTGCAAGGTGCAATTCTGAAATTTTTTGCTTTTTCCTGTTAATCCTAGCATGATAAAGAAGATTCAAAGAGAGTGAGATGCCAGCTCCTTTCATTCAGTCAGTAGCTTCAAACATTTCTGGTATATGAAAAACATGTTTTTCAATGGCAAAAATCAATGAATATTGTAAATGCACAAACAGTAATATCTCCACATTGCAAGGTGCAATTCTGAAATTTTTTGCTTTTTCCTGCTAATCCTAGCATGATAAAGAAGATTCAAAGAGAGTGAGATGCCAGCTCCTTTCATTCAGTCAGTAGCTTCAAACATTTCTGGACGTTTTTCAATGGCAAAAATCAATGAATATTGTAAATGCACAAACAGTAATATCTCCACATTGCAAGGTGCAATTCTGAAATTTTTTGCTTTTTCCTGCTAATCCTAGCATGATAAAGAAGATTCAAAGAGAGTGAGATGCCAGCTCCTTTCATTCAGTCAGTAGCTTCAAACATTTCTGGTATATGAAAAACATGTTTTTCAATGGCAAAAATCAATGAATATTGTAAATGCACAAACAGTAATATCTCCACATTGCAAGGTGCAATTCTGAAATTTTTTGCTTTTTCCTGCTAATCCTAGCATGATAAAGAAGATTCAAAGAGAGTGAGATGCCAGCTCCTTTCATTCAGTCAGTAGCTTCAAACATTTCTGGTATATGAAAAACATGTTTTTCAATGGCAAAAATCAATGAATATTGTAAATGCACAAACAGTAATATCTCCACATTGCACGGTGCAATTCTGAAATTTTTAGCTTTTTCCTGTTAATCCTAGCATGATAAAGAAGATTCAAAGAGAGTGAGATGCCAGCTCCTTTCATTGTCAGTAGCTTCAAACATTTCTGGTATATGAAAAACATGTTTTTCAATGGCAAAAATCAATGAATATTGTAAATGCACAAACAGTAATATCTCCACATTGCAAGGTGCAATTCTGAAATTTTTTGCTTTTTCCTGTTAATCCTAGCATGATAAAGAAGATTCAAAGAGAGTGAGATGCCAGCTCCTTTCATTCAGTCAGTAGCTTCAAACATTTCTGGTATATGAAAAACATGTTTTTCAATGGCAAAAATCAATGAATATTGTAAATGCACAAACAGTAATATCTCCACATTGCAAGGTGCAATTCTGAAATTTTTTGCTTTTTCCTGCTAATCCTAGCATGATAAAGAAGATTCAAAGAGAGTGAGATGCCAGCTCCTTTCATTCAGTCAGTAGCTTCAAACATTTCTGGTATATGAAAAACATGTTTTTCAATGGCAAAAATCAATGAATATTGTAAATGCACAAACAGTAATATCTCCACATTGCACGGTGCAATTCTGAAATTTTTAAGAGAGTGAGATGCCAGCTCCTTTCATTCAGTCAGTAGCTTCAAACATTTCTGGTATATGAAAAACATGTTTTTCAATGGCAAAAATCAATGAATATTGTAAATGCACAAACAGTAATATCTCCACATTGCAAGGTGCAATTCTGAAATTTTTTGCTTTATCCTGCTAATCCTAGCATGATAAAGAAGATTCAAAGAGAGTGAGATGCCAGCTCCTTTCATTCAGTCAGTAGCTTCAAACATTTCTGGTATATGAAAAACATGTTTTTCAATGGCAAAAATCAATGAATATTGTAAATGCACAAACAGTAATATCTCCACATTGCACGGTGCAATTCTGAAATTTTTAGCTTTTTCCTGTTAATCCTAGCATGATAAAGAAGATTCAAAGAGAGTGAGATGCCAGCTCCTTTCATTCAGTCAGTAGCTTCAAACATTTCTGGTATATGAAAAACATGTTTTTCAATGGCAAAAATCAATGAATATTGTAAATGCACAAACAGTAATATCTCCACATTGCAAGGTGCAATTCTGAAATTGTTTGCTTTTTCCTGCTAATCCTAGCATGATAAAGAAGATTCAGAGTGAGATGCCAGCTCCTTTCATTCAGTCAGTAGCTTCAAACATTTCTGGTATATGAAAAACATGTTTTTCAATGGCAAAAATCAATGAATATTGTAAATGCACAAACAGTAATATCTCCACATTGCAAGGTGCAATTCTGAAATTTTTTGCTTTTTCCTGCTAATCCTAGCATGATAAAGAAGATTCAAAGAGAGTGAGATGCCAGCTCCTTTCATTCAGTCAGTAGCTTCAAACATTTCTGGACGTTTTTCAATGGCAAAAATCAATGAATATTGTAAATGCACAAACAGTAATATCTCCACATTGCAAGGTGCAATTCTGAAATTTTTTGCTTTTTCCTGCTAATCCTAGCATGATAAAGAAGATTCAAAGAGAGTGAGATGCCAGCTCCTTTCATTCAGTCAGTAGCTTCAAACATTTCTGGTATATGAAAAACATGTTTTTCAATGGCAAAAATCAATGAATATTGTAAATGCACAAACAGTAATATCTCCACATTGCAAGGTGCAATTCTGAAATTTTTTGCTTTTTCCTGCTAATCCTAGCATGATAAAGAAGATTCAAAGAGAGTGAGATGCCAGCTCCTTTCATTCAGTCAGTAGCTTCAAACATTTCTGGTATATGAAAAACATGTTTTTCAATGGCAAAAATCAATGAATATTGTAAATGCACAAACAGTAATATCTCCACATTGCACGGTGCAATTCTGAAATTTTTAGCTTTTTCCTGTTAATCCTAGCATGATAAAGAAGATTCAAAGAGAGTGAGATGCCAGCTCCTTTCATTCAGTCAGTAGCTTCAAACATTTCTGGTATATGAAAAACATGTTTTTCAATGGCAAAAATCAATGAATATTGTAAATGCACAAACAGTAATATCTCCACATTGCAAGGTGCAATTCTGAAATTTTTTGCTTTTTCCTGTTAATCCTAGCATGATAAAGAAGATTCAAAGAGAGTGAGATGCCAGCTCCTTTCATTCAGTCAGTAGCTTCAAACATTTCTGGTATATGAAAAACATGTTTTTCAATGGCAAAAATCAATGAATATTGTAAATGCACAAACAGTAATATCTCCACATTGCAAGGTGCAATTCTGAAATTTTTTGCTTTTTCCTGCTAATCCTAGCATGATAAAGAAGATTCAAAGAGAGTGAGATGCCAGCTCCTTTCATTCAGTCAGTAGCTTCAAACATTTCTGGTATATGAAAAACATGTTTTTCAATGGCAAAAATCAATGAATATTGTAAATGCACAAACAGTAATATCTCCACATTGCACGGTGCAATTCTGAAATTTTTAAGAGAGTGAGATGCCAGCTCCTTTCATTCAGTCAGTAGCTTCAAACATTTCTGGTATATGAAAAACATGTTTTTCAATGGCAAAAATCAATGAATATTGTAAATGCACAAACAGTAATATCTCCACATTGCAAGGTGCAATTCTGAAATTTTTTGCTTTATCCTGCTAATCCTAGCATGATAAAGAAGATTCAAAGAGAGTGAGATGCCAGCTCCTTTCATTCAGTCAGTAGCTTCAAACATTTCTGGTATATGAAAAACATGTTTTTCAATGGCAAAAATCAATGAATATTGTAAATGCACAAACAGTAATATCTCCACATTGCACGGTGCAATTCTGAAATTTTTAGCTTTTTCCTGTTAATCCTAGCATGATAAAGAAGATTCAAAGAGAGTGAGATGCCAGCTCCTTTCATTCAGTCAGTAGCTTCAAACATTTCTGGTATATGAAAAACATGTTTTTCAATGGCAAAAATCAATGAATATTGTAAATGCACAAACAGTAATATCTCCACATTGCAAGGTGCAATTCTGAAATTGTTTGCTTTTTCCTGCTAATCCTAGCATGATAAAGAAGATTCAGAGTGAGATGCCAGCTCCTTTCATTCAGTCAGTAGCTTCAAACATTTCTGGTATATGAAAAACATGTTTTTCAATGGCAAAAATCAATGAATATTGTAAATGCACAAACAGTAATATCTCCACATTGCAAGGTGCAATTCTGAAATTTTTTGCTTTTTCCTGCTAATCCTAGCATGATAAAGAAGATTCAAAGAGAGTGAGATGCCAGCTCCTTTCATTCAGTCAGTAGCTTCAAACATTTCTGGACGTTTTTCAATGGCAAAAATCAATGAATATTGTAAATGCACAAACAGTAATATCTCCACATTGCAAGGTGCAATTCTGAAATTTTTTGCTTTTTCCTGCTAATCCTAGCATGATAAAGAAGATTCAAAGAGAGTGAGATGCCAGCTCCTTTCATTCAGTCAGTAGCTTCAAACATTTCTGGTATATGAAAAACATGTTTTTCAATGGCAAAAATCAATGAATATTGTAAATGCACAAACAGTAATATCTCCACATTGCACGGTGCAATTCTGAAATTTTTAGCTTTTTCCTGTTAATCCTAGCATGATAAAGAAGATTCAAAGAGAGTGAGATGCCAGCTCCTTTCATTCAGTCAGTAGCTTCAAACATTTCTGGTATATGAAAAACATGTTTTTCAATGGCAAAAATCAATGAATATTGTAAATGCACAAACAGTAATATCTCCACATTGCACGGTGCAATTCTGAAATTTTTAGCTTTTTCCTGTTAATCCTAGCATGATAAAGAAGATTCAAAGAGAGTGAGATGCCAGCTCCTTTCATTCAGTCAGTAGCTTCAAACATTTCTGGTATATGAAAAACATGTTTTTCAATGGCAAAAATCAATGAATATTGTAAATGCACAAACAGTAATATCTCCACATTGCACGGTGCAATTCTGAAATTTTTTGCTTTTTCCTGTTAATCCTAGCATGATAAAGAAGATTCAAAGAGAGTGAGATGCCAGCTCCTTTCATTCAGTCAGTAGCTTCAAACATTTCTGGTATATGAAAAACATGTTTTTCAATGGCAAAAATCAATGAATATTGTAAATGCACAAACAGTAATATCTCCACATTGCAAGGTGCAATTCTGAAATTTTTTGCTTTTTCCTGCTAATCCTAGCATGATAAAGAAGATTCAAAGAGAGTGAGATGCCAGCTCCTTTCATTCAGTCAGTAGCTTCAAACATTTCTGGTATATGAAAAACATGTTTTTCAATGGCAAAAATCAATGAATATTGTAAATGCACAAACAGTAATATCTCCACATTGCACGGTGCAATTCTGAAATTTTTAAGAGAGTGAGATGCCAGCTCCTTTCATTCAGTCAGTAGCTTCAAACATTTCTGGTATATGAAAAACATGTTTTTCAATGGCAAAAATCAATGAATATTGTAAATGCACAAACAGTAATATCTCCACATTGCAAGGTGCAATTCTGAAATTTTTTGCTTTATCCTGCTAATCCTAGCATGATAAAGATTCAAAGAGAGTGAGATGCCAGCTCCTTTCATTCAGTCAGTAGCTTCAAACATTTCTGGTATATGAAAAACATGTTTTTCAATGGCAAAAATCAATGAATATTGTAAATGCACAAACAGTAATATCTCCACATTGCAAGGTGCAATTCTGAAATTTTTTGCTTTATCCTGCTAATCCTAGCATGATAAAGAAGATTCAAAGAGAGTGAGATGCCAGCTCCTTTCATTGTCAGTAGCTTCAAACATTTCTGGTATATGAAAAACATGTTTTTCAATGGCAAAAATCAATGAATATTGTAAATGCACAAACAGTAATATCTCCACATTGCAAGGTGCAATTCTGAAATTTTTTGCTTTTTCCTGTTAATCCTAGCATGATAAAGAAGATTCAAAGAGAGTGAGATGCCAGCTCCTTTCATTCAGTCAGTAGCTTCAAACATTTCTGGTATATGAAAAACATGTTTTTCAATGGCAAAAATCAATGAATATTGTAAATGCACAAACAGTAATATCTCCACATTGCAAGGTGCAATTCTGAAATTTTTTGCTTTTTCCTGCTAATCCTAGCATGATAAAGAAGATTCAAAGAGAGTGAGATGCCAGCTCCTTTCATTCAGTCAGTAGCTTCAAACATTTCTGGTATATGAAAAACATGTTTTTCAATGGCAAAAATCAATGAATATTGTAAATGCACAAACAGTAATATCTCCACATTGCACGGTGCAATTCTGAAATTTTTAAGAGAGTGAGATGCCAGCTCCTTTCATTCAGTCAGTAGCTTCAAACATTTCTGGTATATGAAAAACATGTTTTTCAATGGCAAAAATCAATGAATATTGTAAATGCACAAACAGTAATATCTCCACATTGCAAGGTGCAATTCTGAAATTTTTTGCTTTATCCTGCTAATCCTAGCATGATAAAGAAGATTCAAAGAGAGTGAGATGCCAGCTCCTTTCATTCAGTCAGTAGCTTCAAACATTTCTGGTATATGAAAAACATGTTTTTCAATGGCAAAAATCAATGAATATTGTAAATGCACAAACAGTAATATCTCCACATTGCACGGTGCAATTCTGAAATTTTTAGCTTTTTCCTGTTAATCCTAGCATGATAAAGAAGATTCAAAGAGAGTGAGATGCCAGCTCCTTTCATTCAGTCAGTAGCTTCAAACATTTCTGGTATATGAAAAACATGTTTTTCAATGGCAAAAATCAATGAATATTGTAAATGCACAAACAGTAATATCTCCACATTGCAAGGTGCAATTCTGAAATTGTTTGCTTTTTCCTGCTAATCCTAGCATGATAAAGAAGATTCAGAGTGAGATGCCAGCTCCTTTCATTCAGTCAGTAGCTTCAAACATTTCTGGTATATGAAAAACATGTTTTTCAATGGCAAAAATCAATGAATATTGTAAATGCACAAACAGTAATATCTCCACATTGCAAGGTGCAATTCTGAAATTTTTTGCTTTTTCCTGCTAATCCTAGCATGATAAAGAAGATTCAAAGAGAGTGAGATGCCAGCTCCTTTCATTCAGTCAGTAGCTTCAAACATTTCTGGACGTTTTTCAATGGCAAAAATCAATGAATATTGTAAATGCACAAACAGTAATATCTCCACATTGCAAGGTGCAATTCTGAAATTTTTTGCTTTTTCCTGCTAATCCTAGCATGATAAAGAAGATTCAAAGAGAGTGAGATGCCAGCTCCTTTCATTCAGTCAGTAGCTTCAAACATTTCTGGTATATGAAAAACATGTTTTTCAATGGCAAAAATCAATGAATATTGTAAATGCACAAACAGTAATATCTCCACATTGCAAGGTGCAATTCTGAAATTTTTTGCTTTTTCCTGCTAATCCTAGCATGATAAAGAAGATTCAAAGAGAGTGAGATGCCAGCTCCTTTCATTCAGTCAGTAGCTTCAAACATTTCTGGTATATGAAAAACATGTTTTTCAATGGCAAAAATCAATGAATATTGTAAATGCACAAACAGTAATATCTCCACATTGCACGGTGCAATTCTGAAATTTTTAGCTTTTTCCTGTTAATCCTAGCATGATAAAGAAGATTCAAAGAGAGTGAGATGCCAGCTCCTTTCATTCAGTCAGTAGCTTCAAACATTTCTGGTATATGAAAAACATGTTTTTCAATGGCAAAAATCAATGAATATTGTAAATGCACAAACAGTAATATCTCCACATTGCAAGGTGCAATTCTGAAATTTTTTGCTTTTTCCTGTTAATCCTAGCATGATAAAGAAGATTCAAAGAGAGTGAGATGCCAGCTCCTTTCATTCAGTCAGTAGCTTCAAACATTTCTGGTATATGAAAAACATGTTTTTCAATGGCAAAAATCAATGAATATTGTAAATGCACAAACAGTAATATCTCCACATTGCAAGGTGCAATTCTGAAATTTTTTGCTTTTTCCTGCTAATCCTAGCATGATAAAGAAGATTCAAAGAGAGTGAGATGCCAGCTCCTTTCATTCAGTCAGTAGCTTCAAACATTTCTGGTATATGAAAAACATGTTTTTCAATGGCAAAAATCAATGAATATTGTAAATGCACAAACAGTAATATCTCCACATTGCACGGTGCAATTCTGAAATTTTTAAGAGAGTGAGATGCCAGCTCCTTTCATTCAGTCAGTAGCTTCAAACATTTCTGGTATATGAAAAACATGTTTTTCAATGGCAAAAATCAATGAATATTGTAAATGCACAAACAGTAATATCTCCACATTGCAAGGTGCAATTCTGAAATTTTTTGCTTTATCCTGCTAATCCTAGCATGATAAAGAAGATTCAAAGAGAGTGAGATGCCAGCTCCTTTCATTCAGTCAGTAGCTTCAAACATTTCTGGTATATGAAAAACATGTTTTTCAATGGCAAAAATCAATGAATATTGTAAATGCACAAACAGTAATATCTCCACATTGCACGGTGCAATTCTGAAATTTTTAGCTTTTTCCTGTTAATCCTAGCATGATAAAGAAGATTCAAAGAGAGTGAGATGCCAGCTCCTTTCATTCAGTCAGTAGCTTCAAACATTTCTGGTATATGAAAAACATGTTTTTCAATGGCAAAAATCAATGAATATTGTAAATGCACAAACAGTAATATCTCCACATTGCAAGGTGCAATTCTGAAATTGTTTGCTTTTTCCTGCTAATCCTAGCATGATAAAGAAGATTCAGAGTGAGATGCCAGCTCCTTTCATTCAGTCAGTAGCTTCAAACATTTCTGGTATATGAAAAACATGTTTTTCAATGGCAAAAATCAATGAATATTGTAAATGCACAAACAGTAATATCTCCACATTGCAAGGTGCAATTCTGAAATTTTTTGCTTTTTCCTGCTAATCCTAGCATGATAAAGAAGATTCAAAGAGAGTGAGATGCCAGCTCCTTTCATTCAGTCAGTAGCTTCAAACATTTCTGGACGTTTTTCAATGGCAAAAATCAATGAATATTGTAAATGCACAAACAGTAATATCTCCACATTGCAAGGTGCAATTCTGAAATTTTTTGCTTTTTCCTGCTAATCCTAGCATGATAAAGAAGATTCAAAGAGAGTGAGATGCCAGCTCCTTTCATTCAGTCAGTAGCTTCAAACATTTCTGGTATATGAAAAACATGTTTTTCAATGGCAAAAATCAATGAATATTGTAAATGCACAAACAGTAATATCTCCACATTGCACGGTGCAATTCTGAAATTTTTAGCTTTTTCCTGTTAATCCTAGCATGATAAAGAAGATTCAAAGAGAGTGAGATGCCAGCTCCTTTCATTCAGTCAGTAGCTTCAAACATTTCTGGTATATGAAAAACATGTTTTTCAATGGCAAAAATCAATGAATATTGTAAATGCACAAACAGTAATATCTCCACATTGCACGGTGCAATTCTGAAATTTTTAGCTTTTTCCTGTTAATCCTAGCATGATAAAGAAGATTCAAAGAGAGTGAGATGCCAGCTCCTTTCATTCAGTCAGTAGCTTCAAACATTTCTGGTATATGAAAAACATGTTTTTCAATGGCAAAAATCAATGAATATTGTAAATGCACAAACAGTAATATCTCCACATTGCACGGTGCAATTCTGAAATTTTTTGCTTTTTCCTGTTAATCCTAGCATGATAAAGAAGATTCAAAGAGAGTGAGATGCCAGCTCCTTTCATTCAGTCAGTAGCTTCAAACATTTCTGGTATATGAAAAACATGTTTTTCAATGGCAAAAATCAATGAATATTGTAAATGCACAAACAGTAATATCTCCACATTGCAAGGTGCAATTCTGAAATTTTTTGCTTTTTCCTGCTAATCCTAGCATGATAAAGAAGATTCAAAGAGAGTGAGATGCCAGCTCCTTTCATTCAGTCAGTAGCTTCAAACATTTCTGGTATATGAAAAACATGTTTTTCAATGGCAAAAATCAATGAATATTGTAAATGCACAAACAGTAATATCTCCACATTGCACGGTGCAATTCTGAAATTTTTAAGAGAGTGAGATGCCAGCTCCTTTCATTCAGTCAGTAGCTTCAAACATTTCTGGTATATGAAAAACATGTTTTTCAATGGCAAAAATCAATGAATATTGTAAATGCACAAACAGTAATATCTCCACATTGCAAGGTGCAATTCTGAAATTTTTTGCTTTATCCTGCTAATCCTAGCATGATAAAGATTCAAAGAGAGTGAGATGCCAGCTCCTTTCATTCAGTCAGTAGCTTCAAACATTTCTGGTATATGAAAAACATGTTTTTCAATGGCAAAAATCAATGAATATTGTAAATGCACAAACAGTAATATCTCCACATTGCAAGGTGCAATTCTGAAATTTTTTGCTTTATCCTGCTAATCCTAGCATGATAAAGAAGATTCAAAGAGAGTGAGATGCCAGCTCCTTTCATTCAGTCAGTAGCTTCAAACATTTCTGGTATATGAAAAACATGTTTTTCAATGGCAAAAATCAATGAATATTGTAAATGCACAAACAGTAATATCTCCACATTGCACGGTGCAATTCTGAAATTTTTAGCTTTTTCCTGTTAATCCTAGCATGATAAAGAAGATTCAAAGAGTGAGATGCCAGCTCCTTTCATTCAGTCAGTAGCTTCAAACATTTCTGGTATATGAAAAACATGTTTTTCAATGGCAAAAATCAATGAATATTGTAAATGCACAAACAGTAATATCTCCACATTGCAAGGTGCAATTCTGAAATTGTTTGCTTTTTCCTGCTAATCCTAGCATGATAAAGAAGATTCAGAGTGAGATGCCAGCTCCTTTCATTCAGTCAGTAGCTTCAAACATTTCTGGTATATGAAAAACATGTTTTTCAATGGCAAAAATCAATGAATATTGTAAATGCACAAACAGTAATATCTCCACATTGCAAGGTGCAATTCTGAAATTTTTTGCTTTTTCCTGCTAATCCTAGCATGATAAAGAAGATTCAAAGAGAGTGAGATATGGAGGCCTGAGTCTCCCTAACATATCCGCCTATTATTATGCTAACCTTATCAAGCAGAGTAGAAATTGGCTTAACTCTACAAATCCCCCGGCATGGCTAATTTTGGAGACCTTTCTGAACGGCGACTCCCCTCCCCGAGATTTGCTATTTAAACATCTCTTTAAAAAATGCACTCATGATCCTTCCCACCCTATTTTTCAAGCGACTATCGAAGCTTGGAAGAAAATTGCTAGGAGAGGGAGGGGGAATCTTTCTAGAGACTCCAATGTAGATAAACTCTCTCTTGTTAAAAACTTTCCAATCAATTTTGTTGCTGCCTTATATAACTCCTGCATTCCGGATCATTGGAATAGTAGAGGGTTAAGGAAAATTGGGGACCTCTACGAGATTTCTACTTTTTCTCCTTTCCAAACTCTCAAAATAAAATTTAATCTCCCTTCTTCTGATTTTTTCTTATACTCCCATTTTAAAAGTATTATTCTAGAATTTTTGGGTGGTAAACTCCTTGTTTCCAAAACCTCGGCGAACCTGCTGTGTAACCCATCCCACAAAATTTTTTGGAGCTTGAGACACATTTACAACAGCTTCAACAATGATCTATCCTTCAAAAAAAATATCTACATGTTACGATGGGAAAAAGACCTGAAACTCAACTTCCCTCTCGACCAGTGGGAGAATGCTGTACTTTTTACTCAAGCCTCCAATATTTCCATGCCTCTGCAAGAGGCCTATTTCAAGGTTTTATCAAGGTGGTATTATACCCCAATCAGGCTCCACCACATAAGGTCCAGTAATTCTCCCCTTTGTTGGAGGGATTGTGGCATTAAAGGAGATCTTTTGCATATTTTTTGGAGCTGCCCTAAGATTCGTAATCTGTGGGCTCAGATTTCTTCTCTGATTAATGACCTTTTGGGCAGACCTTTAATTTTGACCCCTCAAACAGCTCTATTATCATTAGAATTGGAAACATATAAGTCCTATGAGAGAGCTATCATGATCCATATATTTTCGGTTTGCAAAAATGCTTTATCTTTTCATTGGAGAAAATCGTATGTTCCTACTTTGGAGGAATTAGTAGATAGGATGAACCAACATAGAATATACGAATTTAGATTTGCCTCTATCAATGATAACCTTTTCAAATTTTCTAAGAAATGGGATATCTGGTCAAACAAATTCCCCCGTCCTGCCTATAATACTGGTAGTTCTTAATATGTCTTACAGACTGTTTATTCACTTTGTTTGTATTATTGCTAACATGACAATGTGTGTTGAAATTGTTTTGTGTTTTGTTAGATTGTTTTATTATTCCTTATTGATTACAGTATTATTTGATGAATCAATCTCTTCTACCTCTTGTTATCTTATCCCTGTTGTTTCCCTTCCCTCCCCTCCCTTTGGCCTTCCCCCTTTTCCCGCGTCCCAGTTATCCCTGATGTTCCCCTTGTATTTAGAATTATGCTACTGTTAATTACTTGTCAATGTCGTTAATGAAAAATAAAAAAATACGGTAAAACAAAGAGAGTGAGATGCCAGCTCCTTTCATTCAGTCAGTAGCTTCAAACATTTCTGGTATATGAAAAACATGTTTTTCAATGGCAAAAATCAATGAATATTGTAAATGCACAAACAGTAATATCTCCACATTGCAAGGTGCAATTCTGAAATTTTTTGCTTTTTCCTGCTAATCCTAGCATGATAAAGAAGATTCAAAGAGAGTGAGATGCCAGCTCCTTTCATTCAGTCAGTAGCTTCAAACATTTCTGGTATATGAAAAACATGTTTTTCAATGGCAAAAATCAATGAATATTGTAAATGCACAAACAGTAATATCTCCACATTGCACGGTGCAATTCTGAAATTTTTAGCTTTTTCCTGTTAATCCTAGCATGATAAAGAAGATTCAAAGAGAGTGAGATGCCAGCTCCTTTCATTCAGTCAGTAGCTTCAAACATTTCTGGTATATGAAAAACATGTTTTTCAATGGCAAAAATCAATGAATATTGTAAATGCACAAACAGTAATATCTCCACATTGCAAGGTGCAATTCTGAAATTTTTTGCTTTTTCCTGTTAATCCTAGCATGATAAAGAAGATTCAAAGAGAGTGAGATGCCAGCTCCTTTCATTCAGTCAGTAGCTTCAAACATTTCTGGTATATGAAAAACATGTTTTTCAATGGCAAAAATCAATGAATATTGTAAATGCACAAACAGTAATATCTCCACATTGCAAGGTGCAATTCTGAAATTTTTTGCTTTTTCCTGCTAATCCTAGCATGATAAAGAAGATTCAAAGAGAGTGAGATGCCAGCTCCTTTCATTCAGTCAGTAGCTTCAAACATTTCTGGTATATGAAAAACATGTTTTTCAATGGCAAAAATCAATGAATATTGTAAATGCACAAACAGTAATATCTCCACATTGCACGGTGCAATTCTGAAATTTTTAAGAGAGTGAGATGCCAGCTCCTTTCATTCAGTCAGTAGCTTCAAACATTTCTGGTATATGAAAAACATGTTTTTCAATGGCAAAAATCAATGAATATTGTAAATGCACAAACAGTAATATCTCCACATTGCAAGGTGCAATTCTGAAATTTTTTGCTTTATCCTGCTAATCCTAGCATGATAAAGAAGATTCAAAGAGAGTGAGATGCCAGCTCCTTTCATTCAGTCAGTAGCTTCAAACATTTCTGGTATATGAAAAACATGTTTTTCAATGGCAAAAATCAATGAATATTGTAAATGCACAAACAGTAATATCTCCACATTGCACGGTGCAATTCTGAAATTTTTAGCTTTTTCCTGTTAATCCTAGCATGATAAAGAAGATTCAAAGAGAGTGAGATGCCAGCTCCTTTCATTCAGTCAGTAGCTTCAAACATTTCTGGTATATGAAAAACATGTTTTTCAATGGCAAAAATCAATGAATATTGTAAATGCACAAACAGTAATATCTCCACATTGCAAGGTGCAATTCTGAAATTGTTTGCTTTTTCCTGCTAATCCTAGCATGATAAAGAAGATTCAGAGTGAGATGCCAGCTCCTTTCATTCAGTCAGTAGCTTCAAACATTTCTGGTATATGAAAAACATGTTTTTCAATGGCAAAAATCAATGAATATTGTAAATGCACAAACAGTAATATCTCCACATTGCAAGGTGCAATTCTGAAATTTTTTGCTTTTTCCTGCTAATCCTAGCATGATAAAGAAGATTCAAAGAGAGTGAGATGCCAGCTCCTTTCATTCAGTCAGTAGCTTCAAACATTTCTGGACGTTTTTCAATGGCAAAAATCAATGAATATTGTAAATGCACAAACAGTAATATCTCCACATTGCAAGGTGCAATTCTGAAATTTTTTGCTTTTTCCTGCTAATCCTAGCATGATAAAGAAGATTCAAAGAGAGTGAGATGCCAGCTCCTTTCATTCAGTCAGTAGCTTCAAACATTTCTGGTATATGAAAAACATGTTTTTCAATGGCAAAAATCAATGAATATTGTAAATGCACAAACAGTAATATCTCCACATTGCACGGTGCAATTCTGAAATTTTTAGCTTTTTCCTGTTAATCCTAGCATGATAAAGAAGATTCAAAGAGAGTGAGATGCCAGCTCCTTTCATTCAGTCAGTAGCTTCAAACATTTCTGGTATATGAAAAACATGTTTTTCAATGGCAAAAATCAATGAATATTGTAAATGCACAAACAGTAATATCTCCACATTGCACGGTGCAATTCTGAAATTTTTAGCTTTTTCCTGTTAATCCTAGCATGATAAAGAAGATTCAAAGAGAGTGAGATGCCAGCTCCTTTCATTCAGTCAGTAGCTTCAAACATTTCTGGTATATGAAAAACATGTTTTTCAATGGCAAAAATCAATGAATATTGTAAATGCACAAACAGTAATATCTCCACATTGCACGGTGCAATTCTGAAATTTTTTGCTTTTTCCTGTTAATCCTAGCATGATAAAGAAGATTCAAAGAGAGTGAGATGCCAGCTCCTTTCATTCAGTCAGTAGCTTCAAACATTTCTGGTATATGAAAAACATGTTTTTCAATGGCAAAAATCAATGAATATTGTAAATGCACAAACAGTAATATCTCCACATTGCAAGGTGCAATTCTGAAATTTTTTGCTTTTTCCTGCTAATCCTAGCATGATAAAGAAGATTCAAAGAGAGTGAGATGCCAGCTCCTTTCATTCAGTCAGTAGCTTCAAACATTTCTGGTATATGAAAAACATGTTTTTCAATGGCAAAAATCAATGAATATTGTAAATGCACAAACAGTAATATCTCCACATTGCACGGTGCAATTCTGAAATTTTTAAGAGAGTGAGATGCCAGCTCCTTTCATTCAGTCAGTAGCTTCAAACATTTCTGGTATATGAAAAACATGTTTTTCAATGGCAAAAATCAATGAATATTGTAAATGCACAAACAGTAATATCTCCACATTGCAAGGTGCAATTCTGAAATTTTTTGCTTTATCCTGCTAATCCTAGCATGATAAAGATTCAAAGAGAGTGAGATGCCAGCTCCTTTCATTCAGTCAGTAGCTTCAAACATTTCTGGTATATGAAAAACATGTTTTTCAATGGCAAAAATCAATGAATATTGTAAATGCACAAACAGTAATATCTCCACATTGCAAGGTGCAATTCTGAAATTTTTTGCTTTATCCTGCTAATCCTAGCATGATAAAGAAGATTCAAAGAGAGTGAGATGCCAGCTCCTTTCATTCAGTCAGTAGCTTCAAACATTTCTGGTATATGAAAAACATGTTTTTCAATGGCAAAAATCAATGAATATTGTAAATGCACAAACAGTAATATCTCCACATTGCACGGTGCAATTCTGAAATTTTTAGCTTTTTCCTGTTAATCCTAGCATGATAAAGAAGATTCAAAGAGAGTGAGATGCCAGCTCCTTTCATTCAGTCAGTAGCTTCAAACATTTCTGGTATATGAAAAACATGTTTTTCAATGGCAAAAATCAATGAATATTGTAAATGCACAAACAGTAATATCTCCACATTGCAAGGTGCAATTCTGAAATTGTTTGCTTTTTCCTGCTAATCCTAGCATGATAAAGAAGATTCAGAGTGAGATGCCAGCTCCTTTCATTCAGTCAGTAGCTTCAAACATTTCTGGTATATGAAAAACATGTTTTTCAATGGCAAAAATCAATGAATATTGTAAATGCACAAACAGTAATATCTCCACATTGCAAGGTGCAATTCTGAAATTTTTTGCTTTTTCCTGCTAATCCTAGCATGATAAAGAAGATTCAAAGAGAGTGAGATGCCAGCTCCTTTCATTCAGTCAGTAGCTTCAAACATTTCTGGACGTTTTTCAATGGCAAAAATCAATGAATATTGTAAATGCACAAACAGTAATATCTCCACATTGCAAGGTGCAATTCTGAAATTTTTTGCTTTTTCCTGCTAATCCTAGCATGATAAAGAAGATTCAAAGAGAGTGAGATGCCAGCTCCTTTCATTCAGTCAGTAGCTTCAAACATTTCTGGTATATGAAAAACATGTTTTTCAATGGCAAAAATCAATGAATATTGTAAATGCACAAACAGTAATATCTCCACATTGCACGGTGCAATTCTGAAATTTTTAGCTTTTTCCTGTTAATCCTAGCATGATAAAGAAGATTCAAAGAGAGTGAGATGCCAGCTCCTTTCATTCAGTCAGTAGCTTCAAACATTTCTGGTATATGAAAAACATGTTTTTCAATGGCAAAAATCAATGAATATTGTAAATGCACAAACAGTAATATCTCCACATTGCACGGTGCAATTCTGAAATTTTTAGCTTTTTCCTGTTAATCCTAGCATGATAAAGAAGATTCAAAGAGAGTGAGATGCCAGCTCCTTTCATTCAGTCAGTAGCTTCAAACATTTCTGGTATATGAAAAACATGTTTTTCAATGGCAAAAATCAATGAATATTGTAAATGCACAAACAGTAATATCTCCACATTGCACGGTGCAATTCTGAAATTTTTTGCTTTTTCCTGTTAATCCTAGCATGATAAAGAAGATTCAAAGAGAGTGAGATGCCAGCTCCTTTCATTCAGTCAGTAGCTTCAAACATTTCTGGTATATGAAAAACATGTTTTTCAATGGCAAAAATCAATGAATATTGTAAATGCACAAACAGTAATATCTCCACATTGCAAGGTGCAATTCTGAAATTTTTTGCTTTTTCCTGCTAATCCTAGCATGATAAAGAAGATTCAAAGAGAGTGAGATGCCAGCTCCTTTCATTCAGTCAGTAGCTTCAAACATTTCTGGTATATGAAAAACATGTTTTTCAATGGCAAAAATCAATGAATATTGTAAATGCACAAACAGTAATATCTCCACATTGCACGGTGCAATTCTGAAATTTTTAAGAGAGTGAGATGCCAGCTCCTTTCATTCAGTCAGTAGCTTCAAACATTTCTGGTATATGAAAAACATGTTTTTCAATGGCAAAAATCAATGAATATTGTAAATGCACAAACAGTAATATCTCCACATTGCAAGGTGCAATTCTGAAATTTTTTGCTTTATCCTGCTAATCCTAGCATGATAAAGATTCAAAGAGAGTGAGATGCCAGCTCCTTTCATTCAGTCAGTAGCTTCAAACATTTCTGGTATATGAAAAACATGTTTTTCAATGGCAAAAATCAATGAATATTGTAAATGCACAAACAGTAATATCTCCACATTGCAAGGTGCAATTCTGAAATTTTTTGCTTTATCCTGCTAATCCTAGCATGATAAAGAAGATTCAAAGAGAGTGAGATGCCACCTCCTTTCATTCAGTCAGTAGCTTCAAACATTTCTGGTATATGAAAAACATGTTTTTCAATGGCAAAAATCAATGAATATTGTAAATGCACAAACAGTAATATCTCCACATTGCACGGTGCAATTCTGAAATTTTTAGCTTTTTCCTGTTAATCCTAGCATGATAAAGAAGATTCAAAGAGAGTGAGATGCCAGCTCCTTTCATTCAGTCAGTAGCTTCAAACATTTCTGGTATATGAAAAACATGTTTTTCAATGGCAAAAATCAATGAATATTGTAAATGCACAAACAGTAATATCTCCACATTGCAAGGTGCAATTCTGAAATTGTTTGCTTTTTCCTGCTAATCCTAGCATGATAAAGAAGATTCAGAGTGAGATGCCAGCTCCTTTCATTCAGTCAGTAGCTTCAAACATTTCTGGTATATGAAAAACATGTTTTTCAATGGCAAAAATCAATGAATATTGTAAATGCACAAACAGTAATATCTCCACATTGCAAGGTGCAATTCTGAAATTTTTTGCTTTTTCCTGCTAATCCTAGCATGATAAAGAAGATTCAAAGAGAGTGAGATGCCAGCTCCTTTCATTCAGTCAGTAGCTTCAAACATTTCTGGACGTTTTTCAATGGCAAAAATCAATGAATATTGTAAATGCACAAACAGTAATATCTCCACATTGCAAGGTGCAATTCTGAAATTTTTTGCTTTTTCCTGCTAATCCTAGCATGATAAAGAAGATTCAAAGAGAGTGAGATGCCAGCTCCTTTCATTCAGTCAGTAGCTTCAAACATTTCTGGTATATGAAAAACATGTTTTTCAATGGCAAAAATCAATGAATATTGTAAATGCACAAACAGTAATATCTCCACATTGCACGGTGCAATTCTGAAATTTTTAGCTTTTTCCTGTTAATCCTAGCATGATAAAGAAGATTCAAAGAGAGTGAGATGCCAGCTCCTTTCATTCAGTCAGTAGCTTCAAACATTTCTGGTATATGAAAAACATGTTTTTCAATGGCAAAAATCAATGAATATTGTAAATGCACAAACAGTAATATCTCCACATTGCACGGTGCAATTCTGAAATTTTTAGCTTTTTCCTGTTAATCCTAGCATGATAAAGAAGATTCAAAGAGAGTGAGATGCCAGCTCCTTTCATTCAGTCAGTAGCTTCAAACATTTCTGGACGTTTTTCAATGGCAAAAATCAATGAATATTGTAAATGCACAAACAGTAATATCTCCACATTGCAAGGTGCAATTCTGAAATTTTTTGCTTTTTCCTGTTAATCCTAGCATGATAAAGAAGATTCAAAGAGAGTGATATGCCAGCTCCTTTCATTCAGTCAGTAGCTTCAAACATTTCTGGTATATGAAAAACATGTTTTTCAATGGCAAAAATCAATGAATATTGTAAATGCACAAACAGTAATATCTCCACATTGCAAGGTGCAATTCTGAAATTTTTTGCTTTTTCCTGTTAATCCTAGCATGATAAAGAAGATTCAAAGAGAGTGAGATGCCAGCTCCTTTCATTCAGTCAGTAGCTTCAAACATTTCTGGTATATGAAAAACATGTTTTTCAATGGCAAAAATCAATGAATATTGTAAATGCACAAACAGTAATATCTCCACATTGCAAGGTGCAATTCTGAAATTTTTTGCTTTTTCCTGCTAATCCTAGCATGATAAAGAAGATTCAAAGAGAGTGAGATGCCAGCTCCTTTCAATCAGTCAGTAGCTTCAAACATTTCTGGTATATGAAAAACATGTTTTTCAATGGCAAAAATCAATGAATATTGTAAATGCACAAACAGTAATATCTCCACATTGCACGGTGCAATTCTGAAATTTTTTGCTTTTTCCTGCTAATCCTAGCATGATAAAGAAGATTCAAAGAGAGTGAGATGCCAGCTCCTTTCATTCAGTCAGTAGCTTCAAACATTTCTGGACGTTTTTCAATGGCAAAAATCAATGAATATTGTAAATGCACAAACAGTAATATCTCCACATTGCAAGGTGCAATTCTGAAATTTTTTGCTTTTTCCTGTTAATCCTAGCATGATAAAGAAGATTCAAAGAGAGTGAGATGCCAGCTCCTTTCATTCAGTCAGTAGCTTCAAACATTTCTGGTATATGAAAAACATGTTTTTCAATGGCAAAAATCAATGAATATTGTAAATGCACAAACAGTAATATCTCCACATTGCAAGGTGCAATTCTGAAATTTTTTGCTTTATCCTGCTAATCCTAGCATGATAAAGAAGATTCAAAGAGAGTGAGATGCCAGCTCCTTTCATTCAGTCAGTAGCTTCAAACATTTCTGGTATATGAAAAACATGTTTTTCAATGGCAAAAATCAATGAATATTGTAAATGCACAAACAGTAATATCTCCACATTGCAAGGTGCAATTCGGAAATTTTTTGCTTTTTCCTGCTAATCCTAGCATGATAAAGAAGATTCAAAGAGAGTGAGATGCCAGCTCCTTTCATTCAGTCAGTAGCTTCAAACATTTCTGGTATATGAAAAACATGTTTTTCAATGGCAAAAATCAATGAATATTGTAAATGCACAAACAGTAATATCTCCACATTGCACGGTGCAATTCTGAAATTTTTAGCTTTTTCCTGTTAATCCTAGCATGATAAAGAAGATTCAAAGAGAGTGAGATGCCAGCTCCTTTCATTCAGTCAGTAGCTTCAAACATTTCTGGTATATGAAAAACATGTTTTTCAATGGCAAAAATCAATGAATATTGTAAATGCACAAACAGTAATATCTCCACATTGCAAGGTGCAATTCTGAAATTTTTTGCTTTTTCCTGTTAATCCTAGCATGATAAAGAAGATTCAAAGAGAGTGAGATGCCAGCTCCTTTCATTCAGTCAGTAGCTTCAAACATTTCTGGTATATGAAAAACATGTTTTTCAATGGCATAAATCAATGAATATTGTAAATGCACAAACAGTAATATCTCCACATTGCAAGGTGCAATTCTGAAATTTTTTGCTTTTTCCTGCTAATCCTAGCATGATAAAGAAGATTCAAAGAGAGTGAGATGCCAGCTCCTTTCATTCAGTCAGTAGCTTCAAACATTTCTGGTATATGAAAAACATGTTTTTCAATGGCAAAAATCAATGAATATTGTAAATGCACAAACAGTAATATCTCCACATTGCACGGTGCAATTCTGAAATTTTTAGCTTTTTCCTGTTAATCCTAGCATGATAAAGAAGATTCAAAGAGAGTGAGATGCCAGCTCCTTTCATTCAGTCAGTAGCTTCAAACATTTCTGGTATATGAAAAACATGTTTTTCAATGGCAAAAATCAATGAATATTGTAAATGCACAAACAGTAATATCTCCACATTGCAAGGTGCAATTCTGAAATTTTTTGCTTTTTCCTGCTAATCCTAGCATGATAAAGAAGATTCAAAGAGAGTGAGATGCCAGCTCCTTTCATTCAGTCAGTAGCTTCAAACATTTCTGGTATATGAAAAACATGTTTTTCAATGGCAAAAATCAATGAATATTGTAAATGCACAAACAGTAATATCTCCACATTGCACGGTGCAATTCTGAAATTTTTAGCTTTTTCCTGTTAATCCTAGCATGATAAAGAAGATTCAAAGAGAGTGAGATGCCAGCTCCTTTCATTCAGTCAGTAGCTTCAAACATTTCTGGTATATGAAAAACATGTTTTTCAATGGCAAAAATCAATGAATATTGTAAATGCACAAACAGTAATATCTCCACATTGCAAGGTGCAATTCTGAAATTTTTTGCTTTTTCCTGTTAATCCTAGCATGATAAAGAAGATTCAAAGAGAGTGAGATGCCAGCTCCTTTCATTCAGTAAGTAGCTTCAAACATTTCTGGTATATGAAAAACATGTTTTTCAATGGCAAAAATCAATGAATATTGTAAATGCACAAACAGTAATATCTCCACATTGCAAGGTGCAATTCTGAAATTTTTTGCTTTTTCCTGTTAATCCTAGCATGATAAAGAAGATTCAAAGAGAGTGAGATGCCAGCTCCTTTCATTCAGTCAGTAGCTTCAAACATTTCTGGTATATGAAAAACATGTTTTTCAATGGCAAAAATCAATGAATATTGTAAATGCACAAACAGTAATATCTCCACATTGCAAGGTGCAATTCTGAAATTTTTTGCTTTTTCCTGCTAATCCTAGCATGATAAAGAAGATTCAAAGAGAGTGAGATGCCAGCTCCTTGCATTCAGTCAGTAGCTTCAAACATTTCTGGTATATGAAAAACGTTTTTCAATGGCAAAAATCAATGAATATTGTAAATGCACAAACAGTAATATCTCCACATTGCACGGTGCAATTCTGAAATTTTTAGCTTTTTCCTGTTAATCCTAGCATGATAAAGAAGATTCAAAGAGAGTGAGATGCCAGCTCCTTTCATTCAGTCAGTAGCTTCAAACATTTCTGGACGTTTTTCAATGGCAAAAATCAATGAATATTGTAAATGCACAAACAGTAATATCTCCACATTGCAAGGTGCAATTCTGAAATTTTTTGCTTTTTCCTGTTAATCCTAGCATGATAAAGAAGATTCAAAGAGAGTGATATGCCAGCTCCTTTCATTCAGTCAGTAGCTTCAAACATTTCTGGTATATGAAAAACATGTTTTTCAATGGCAAAAATCAATGAATATTGTAAATGCACAAACAGTAATATCTCCACATTGCAAGGTGCAATTCTGAAATTTTTTGCTTTTTCCTGTTAATCCTAGCATGATAAAGAAGATTCAAAGAGAGTGAGATGCCAGCTCCTTTCATTCAGTCAGTAGCTTCAAACATTTCTGGTATATGAAAAACATGTTTTTCAATGGCAAAAATCAATGAATATTGTAAATGCACAAACAGTAATATCTCCACATTGCAAGGTGCAATTCTGAAATTTTTTGCTTTTTCCTGCTAATCCTAGCATGATAAAGAAGATTCAAAGAGAGTGAGATGCCAGCTCCTTTCAATCAGTCAGTAGCTTCAAACATTTCTGGTATATGAAAAACGTTTTTCAATGGCAAAAATCAATGAATATTGTAAATGCACAAACAGTAATATCTCCACATTGCACGGTGCAATTCTGAAATTTTTTGCTTTTTCCTGCTAATCCTAGCATGATAAAGAAGATTCAAAGAGAGTGAGATGCCAGCTCCTTTCATTCAGTCAGTAGCTTCAAACATTTCTGGACGTTTTTCAATGGCAAAAATCAATGAATATTGTAAATGCACAAACAGTAATATCTCCACATTGCAAGGTGCAATTCTGAAATTTTTTGCTTTTTCCTGTTAATCCTAGCATGATAAAGAAGATTCAAAGAGAGTGAGATGCCAGCTCCTTTCATTCAGTCAGTAGCTTCAAACATTTCTGGTATATGAAAAACATGTTTTTCAATGGCAAAAATCAATGAATATTGTAAATGCACAAACAGTAATATCTCCACATTGCAAGGTGCAATTCTGAAATTTTTTGCTTTATCCTGCTAATCCTAGCATGATAAAGAAGATTCAAAGAGAGTGAGATGCCAGCTCCTTTCATTCAGTCAGTAGCTTCAAACATTTCTGGTATATGAAAAACATGTTTTTCAATGGCAAAAATCAATGAATATTGTAAATGCACAAACAGTAATATCTCCACATTGCAAGGTGCAATTCGGAAATTTTTTGCTTTTTCCTGCTAATCCTAGCATGATAAAGAAGATTCAAAGAGAGTGAGATGCCAGCTCCTTTCATTCAGTCAGTAGCTTCAAACATTTCTGGTATATGAAAAACATGTTTTTCAATGGCAAAAATCAATGAATATTGTAAATGCACAAACAGTAATATCTCCACATTGCACGGTGCAATTCTGAAATTTTTAGCTTTTTCCTGTTAATCCTAGCATGATAAAGAAGATTCAAAGAGAGTGAGATGCCAGCTCCTTTCATTCAGTCAGTAGCTTCAAACATTTCTGGTATATGAAAAACATGTTTTTCAATGGCAAAAATCAATGAATATTGTAAATGCACAAACAGTAATATCTCCACATTGCAAGGTGCAATTCTGAAATTTTTTGCTTTTTCCTGCTAATCCTAGCATGATAAAGAAGATTCAAAGAGAGTGAGATGCCAGCTCCTTTCATTCAGTCAGTAGCTTCAAACATTTCTGGTATATGAAAAACATGTTTTTCAATGGCAAAAATCAATGAATATTGTAAATGCACAAACAGTAATATCTCCACATTGCACGGTGCAATTCTGAAATTTTTAGCTTTTTCCTGTTAATCCTAGCATGATAAAGAAGATTCAAAGAGAGTGAGATGCCAGCTCCTTTCATTCAGTCAGTAGCTTCAAACATTTCTGGTATATGAAAAACATGTTTTTCAATGGCAAAAATCAATGAATATTGTAAATGCACAAACAGTAATATCTCCACATTGCAAGGTGCAATTCTGAAATTTTTTGCTTTTTCCTGCTAATCCTAGCATGATAAAGAAGATTCAAAGAGAGTGAGATGCCAGCTCCTTTCATTCAGTCAGTAGCTTCAAACATTTCTGGTATATGAAAAACATGTTTTTCAATGGCAAAAATCAATGAATATTGTAAATGCACAAACAGTAATATCTCCACATTGCACGGTGCAATTCTGAAATTTTTAGCTTTTTCCTGTTAATCCTAGCATGATAAAGAAGATTCAAAGAGAGTGAGATGCCAGCTCCTTTCATTCAGTCAGTAGCTTCAAACATTTCTGGTATATGAAAAACATGTTTTTCAATGGCAAAAATCAATGAATATTGTAAATGCACAAACAGTAATATCTCCACATTGCAAGGTGCAATTCTGAAATTTTTTGCTTTTTCCTGCTAATCCTAGCATGATAAAGAAGATTCAAAGAGAGTGAGATGCCAGCTCCTTTCATTCAGTCAGTAGCTTCAAACATTTCTGGTATATGAAAAACATGTTTTTCAATGGCAAAAATCAATGAATATTGTAAATGCACAAACAGTAATTTCTCCACATTGCAAGGTGCAATTCTGAAATTTTTTGCTTTTTCCTGCTCCTCTTAGCATGATAAAGAAGATTCAAAGAGAGTGAGATGCCAGCTCCTTTCATTCAGTCAGTAGCTTCAAACATTTCTGGTATATGAATAACGATGTTTTTCAATGGCAAAAATCAATGAATATTGTAAATGCACAAACAGTAATTTCTCCGCATTGCAAGGTGCAATTCTGAAATTTTTAGCTTTTTCCTGTTAATCCTAGCATGATAAAGAAGATTCAAAGAGAGTGAGATGCCAGCTCCTTTCATTCAGTCAGTAGCTTCAAACATTTCTGGTATATGAAAAACGTTTTTCAATGGCAAAAATCAATGAATATTGTAAATGCACAAACAGTAATATCTCCACATTGCAAGGTGCAATTCTGAAATTTTTTGCTTTTTCCTGTTAATCCTAGCATGATAAAGAAGATTCAAAGAGAGTGAGATGCCAGCTCCTTTCATTCAGTCAGTAGCTTCAAACATTTCTGGTATATGAAAAACATGTTTTTCAATGGCAAAAATCAATGAATATTGTAAATGCACAAACAGTAATATCTCCACATTGCACGGTGCAATTCTGAAATTTTTAGCTTTTTCCTGTTAATCCTAGCATGATAAAGAAGATTCAAAGAGAGTGAGATGCCAGCTCCTTTCATTCAGTCAGTAGCTTCAAACATTTCTGGTATATGAAAAACATGTTTTTCAATGGCAAAAATCAATGAATATTGTAAATGCACAAACAGTAATATCTCCACATTGCAAGGTGCAATTCTGAAATTTTTTGCTTTTTCCTGCTAATCCTAGCATGATAAAGAAGATTCAAAGAGAGTGAGATGCCAGCTCCTTTCATTCAGTCAGTAGCTTCAAACATTTCTGGTATATGAAAAACATGTTTTTCAATGGCAAAAATCAATGAATATTGTAAATGCACAAACAGTAATATCTCCACATTGCACGGTGCAATTCTGAAATTTTTAGCTTTTTCCTGTTAATCCTAGCATGATAAAGAAGATTCAAAGAGAGTGAGATGCCAGCTCCTTTCATTCAGTCAGTAGCTTCAAACATTTCTGGTATATGAAAAACATGTTTTTCAATGGCAAAAATCAATGAATATTGTAAATGCACAAACAGTAATATCTCCACATTGCAAGGTGCAATTCTGAAATTTTTTGCTTTTTCCTGTTAATCCTAGCATGATAAAGAAGATTCAAAGAGAGTGAGATGCCAGCTCCTTTCATTCAGTCAGTAGCTTCAAACATTTCTGGTATATGAAAAACGTTTTTCAATGGCAAAAATCAATGAATATTGTAAATGCACAAACAGTAATATCTCCACATTGCAAGGTGCAATTCTGAAATTTTTTGCTTTTTCCTGCTAATCCTAGCATGATAAAGAAGATTCAAAGAGAGTGAGATGCCAGCTCCTTTCATTCAGTCAGTAGCTTCAAACATTTCTGGTATATGAAAAACATGTTTTTCAATGGCAAAAATCAATGAATATTGTAAATGCACAAACAGTAATATCTCCACATTGCACGGTGCAATTCTGAAATTTTTAGCTTTTTCCTGTTAATCCTAGCATGATAAAGAAGATTCAAAGAGAGTGAGATGCCAGCTCCTTTCATTCAGTCAGTAGCTTCAAACATTTCTGGTATATGAAAAACATGTTTTTCAATGGCAAAAATCAATGAATATTGTAAATGCACAAACAGTAATTTCTCCACATTGCAAGGTGCAATTCTGAAATTTTTTGCTTTTTCCTGCTCCTCTTAGCATGATAAAGAAGATTCAAAGAGAGTGAGATGCCAGCTCCTTTCATTCAGTCAGTAGCTTCAAACATTTCTGGTATATGAATAACATGATGTTTTTCAATGGCAAAAATCAATGAATATTGTAAATGCACAAACAGTAATTTCTCCGCATTGCAAGGTGCAATTCTGAAATTTTTAGCTTTTTCCTGTTAATCCTAGCATGATAAAGAAGATTCAAAGAGAGTGAGATGCCAGCTCCTTTCAGTCAGTAGCTTCAAACATTTCTGGTATATGAAAAACGTTTTTCAATGGCAAAAATCAATGAATATTGTAAATGCACAAACAGTAATATCTCCACATTGCAAGGTGCAATTCTGAAATTTTTTGCTTTTTCCTGTTAATCCTAGCATGATAAAGAAGATTCAAAGAGAGTGAGATGCCAGCTCCTTTCATTCAGTCAGTAGCTTCAAACATTTCTGGTATATGAAAAACATGTTTTTCAATGGCAAAAATCAATGAATATTGTAAATGCACAAACAGTAATATCTCCACATTGCACGGTGCAATTCTGAAATTTTTAGCTTTTTCCTGTTAATCCTAGCATGATAAAGAAGATTCAAAGAGAGTGAGATGCCAGCTCCTTTCATTCAGTCAGTAGCTTCAAACATTTCTGGTATATGAAAAACATGTTTTTCAATGGCAAAAATCAATGAATATTGTAAATGCACAAACAGTAATATCTCCACATTGCAAGGTGCAATTCTGAAATTTTTTGCTTTTTCCTGCTAATCCTAGCATGATAAAGAAGATTCAAAGAGAGTGAGATGCCAGCTCCTTTCATTCAGTCAGTAGCTTCAAACATTTCTGGTATATGAAAAACATGTTTTTCAATGGCAAAAATCAATGAATATTGTAAATGCACAAACAGTAATATCTCCACATTGCACGGTGCAATTCTGAAATTTTTAGCTTTTTCCTGTTAATCCTAGCATGATAAAGAAGATTCAAAGAGAGTGAGATGCCAGCTCCTTTCATTCAGTCAGTAGCTTCAAACATTTCTGGTATATGAAAAACATGTTTTTCAATGGCAAAAATCAATGAATATTGTAAATGCACAAACAGTAATATCTCCACATTGCAAGGTGCAATTCTGAAATTTTTTGCTTTTTCCTGCTAATCCTAGCATGATAAAGAAGATTCAAAGAGAGTGAGATGCCAGCTCCTTTCATTCAGTCAGTAGCTTCAAACATTTCTGGTATATGAAAAACATGTTTTTCAATGGCAAAAATCAATGAATATTGTAAATGCACAAACAGTAATATCTCCACATTGCACGGTGCAATTCTGAAATTTTTAGCTTTTTCCTGTTAATCCTAGCATGATAAAGAAGATTCAAAGAGAGTGAGATGCCAGCTCCTTTCATTCAGTCAGTAGCTTCAAACATTTCTGGTATATGAAAAACATGTTTCTCAATGGCAAAAATCAATGAATATTGTAAATGCACAAACAGTAATATCTCCACATTGCAAGGTGCAATTCTGAAATTTTTTGCTTTTTCCTGCTAATCCTAGCATGATAAAGAAGATTCAAAGAGAGTGAGATGCCAGCTCCTTTCATTCAGTCAGTAGCTTCAAACATTTCTGGTATATGAAAAACATGTTTTTCAATGGCAAAAATCAATGAATATTGTAAATGCACAAACAGTAATTTCTCCACATTGCAAGGTGCAATTCTGAAATTTTTTGCTTTTTCCTGCTCCTCTTAGCATGATAAAGAAGATTCAAAGAGAGTGAGATGCCAGCTCCTTTCATTCAGTCAGTAGCTTCAAACATTTCTGGTATATGAATAACGATGTTTTTCAATGGCAAAAATCAATGAATATTGTAAATGCACAAACAGTAATTTCTCCGCATTGCAAGGTGCAATTCTGAAATTTTTAGCTTTTTCCTGTTAATCCTAGCATGATAAAGAAGATTCAAAGAGAGTGAGATGCCAGCTCCTTTCATTCAGTCAGTAGCTTCAAACATTTCTGGTATATGAAAAACGTTTTTCAATGGCAAAAATCAATGAATATTGTAAATGCACAAACAGTAATATCTCCACATTGCAAGGTGCAATTCTGAAATTTTTTGCTTTTTCCTGTTAATCCTAGCATGATAAAGAAGATTCAAAGAGAGTGAGATGCCAGCTCCTTTCATTCAGTCAGTAGCTTCAAACATTTCTGGTATATGAAAAACATGTTTTTCAATGGCAAAAATCAATGAATATTGTAAATGCACAAACAGTAATATCTCCACATTGCACGGTGCAATTCTGAAATTTTTAGCTTTTTCCTGTTAATCCTAGCATGATAAAGAAGATTCAAAGAGAGTGAGATGCCAGCTCCTTTCATTCAGTCAGTAGCTTCAAACATTTCTGGTATATGAAAAACATGTTTTTCAATGGCAAAAATCAATGAATATTGTAAATGCACAAACAGTAATATCTCCACATTGCAAGGTGCAATTCTGAAATTTTTTGCTTTTTCCTGCTAATCCTAGCATGATAAAGAAGATTCAAAGAGAGTGAGATGCCAGCTCCTTTCATTCAGTCAGTAGCTTCAAACATTTCTGGTATATGAAAAACATGTTTTTCAATGGCAAAAATCAATGAATATTGTAAATGCACAAACAGTAATATCTCCACATTGCACGGTGCAATTCTGAAATTTTTAGCTTTTTCCTGTTAATCCTAGCATGATAAAGAAGATTCAAAGAGAGTGAGATGCCAGCTCCTTTCATTCAGTCAGTAGCTTCAAACATTTCTGGTATATGAAAAACATGTTTTTCAATGGCAAAAATCAATGAATATTGTAAATGCACAAACAGTAATATCTCCACATTGCAAGGTGCAATTCTGAAATTTTTTGCTTTTTCCTGTTAATCCTAGCATGATAAAGAAGATTCAAAGAGAGTGAGATGCCAGCTCCTTTCATTCAGTCAGTAGCTTCAAACATTTCTGGTATATGAAAAACATGTTTTTCAATGGCAAAAATCAATGAATATTGTAAATGCACAAACAGTAATATCTCCACATTGCAAGGTGCAATTCTGAAATTTTTTGCTTTTTCCTGCTAATCCTAGCATGATAAAGAAGATTCAAAGAGAGTGAGATGCCAGCTCCTTTCATTCAGTCAGTAGCTTCAAACATTTCTGGTATATGAAAAACATGTTTTTCAATGGCAAAAATCAATGAATATTGTAAATGCACAAACAGTAATATCTCCACATTGCACGGTGCAATTCTGAAATTTTTAGCTTTTTCCTGTTAATCCTAGCATGATAAAGAAGATTCAAAGAGAGTGAGATGCCAGCTCCTTTCATTCAGTCAGTAGCTTCAAACATTTCTGGTATATGAAAAACATGTTTTTCAATGGCAAAAATCAATGAATATTGTAAATGCACAAACAGTAATATCTCCACATTGCAAGGTGCAATTCTGAAATTTTTTGCTTTTTCCTGCTAATCCTAGCATGATAAAGAAGATTCAAAGAGAGTGAGATGCCAGCTCCTTTCATTCAGTCAGTAGCTTCAAACATTTCTGGTATATGAAAAACATGTTTTTCAATGGCAAAAATCAATGAATATTGTAAATGCACAAACAGTAATATCTCCACATTGCAAGGTGCAATTCTGAAATTTTTTGCTTTTTCCTGCTAATCCTAGCATGATAAAGAAGATTCAAAGAGAGTGAGATGCCAGCTCCTTTCATTCAGTCAGTAGCTTCAAACATTTCTGGTATATGAAAAACATGTTTTTCAATGGCAAAAATCAATGAATATTGTAAATGCACAAACAGTAATATCTCCACATTGCACGGTGCAATTCTGAAATTTTTAGCTTTTTCCTGTTAATCCTAGCATGATAAAGAAGATTCAAAGAGAGTGAGATGCCAGCTCCTTTCATTCAGTCAGTAGCTTCAAACATTTCTGGTATATGAAAAACATGTTTTTCAATGGCAAAAATCAATGAATATTGTAAATGCACAAACAGTAATATCTCCACATTGCAAGGTGCAATTCTGAAATTTTTTGCTTTTTCCTGCTAATCCTAGCATGATAAAGAAGATTCAAAGAGAGTGAGATGCCAGCTCCTTTCATTCAGTCAGTAGCTTCAAACATTTCTGGTATATGAAAAACGTTTTTCAATGGCAAAAATCAATGAATATTGTAAATGCACAAACAGTAATTTCTCCACATTGCAAGGTGCAATTCTGAAATTTTTTGCTTTTTCCTGCTCCTCTTAGCATGATAAAGAAGATTCAAAGAGAGTGAGATGCCAGCTCCTTTCATTCAGTCAGTAGCTTCAAACATTTCTGGTATATGAATAACGATGTTTTTCAATGGCAAAAATCAATGAATATTGTAAATGCACAAACAGTAATTTCTCCGCATTGCAAGGTGCAATTCTGAAATTTTTAGCTTTTTCCTGTTAATCCTAGCATGATAAAGAAGATTCAAAGAGAGTGAGATGCCAGCTCCTTTCATTCAGTCAGTAGCTTCAAACATTTCTGGTATATGAAAAACGTTTTTCAATGGCAAAAATCAATGAATATTGTAAATGCACAAACAGTAATATCTCCACATTGCAAGGTGCAATTCTGAAATTTTTTGCTTTTTCCTGTTAATCCTAGCATGATAAAGAAGATTCAAAGAGAGTGAGATGCCAGCTCCTTTCATTCAGTCAGTAGCTTCAAACATTTCTGGTATATGAAAAACATGTTTTTCAATGGCAAAAATCAATGAATATTGTAAATGCACAAACAGTAATATCTCCACATTGCACGGTGCAATTCTGAAATTTTTAGCTTTTTCCTGTTAATCCTAGCATGATAAAGAAGATTCAAAGAGAGTGAGATGCCAGCTCCTTTCATTCAGTCAGTAGCTTCAAACATTTCTGGTATATGAAAAACATGTTTTTCAATGGCAAAAATCAATGAATATTGTAAATGCACAAACAGTAATATCTCCACATTGCAAGGTGCAATTCTGAAATTTTTTGCTTTTTCCTGCTAATCCTAGCATGATAAAGAAGATTCAAAGAGAGTGAGATGCCAGCTCCTTTCATTCAGTCAGTAGCTTCAAACATTTCTGGTATATGAAAAACATGTTTTTCAATGGCAAAAATCAATGAATATTGTAAATGCACAAACAGTAATATCTCCACATTGCACGGTGCAATTCTGAAATTTTTAGCTTTTTCCTGTTAATCCTAGCATGATAAAGATTCAAAGAGAGTGAGATGCCAGCTCCTTTCATTCAGTCAGTAGCTTCAAACATTTCTGGTATATGAAAAACATGTTTTTCAATGGCAAAAATCAATGAATATTGTAAATGCACAAACAGTAATATCTCCACATTGCAAGGTGCAATTCTGAAATTTTTTGCTTTTTCCTGTTAATCCTAGCATGATAAAGAAGATTCAAAGAGAGTGAGATGCCAGCTCCTTTCATTCAGTCAGTAGCTTCAAACATTTCTGGTATATGAAAAACATGTTTTTCAATGGCAAAAATCAATGAATATTGTAAATGCACAAACAGTAATATCTCCACATTGCAAGGTGCAATTCTGAAATTTTTTGCTTTTTCCTGCTAATCCTAGCATGATAAAGAAGATTCAAAGAGAGTGAGATGCCAGCTCCTTTCATTCAGTCAGTAGCTTCAAACATTTCTGGTATATGAAAAACATGTTTTTCAATGGCAAAAATCAATGAATATTGTAAATGCACAAACAGTAATATCTCCACATTGCACGGTGCAATTCTGAAATTTTTAGCTTTTTCCTGTTAATCCTAGCATGATAAAGAAGATTCAAAGAGAGTGAGATGCCAGCTCCTTTCATTCAGTCAGTAGCTTCAAACATTTCTGGTATATGAAAAACATGTTTTTCAATGGCAAAAATCAATGAATATTGTAAATGCACAAACAGTAATATCTCCACATTGCAAGGTGCAATTCTGAAATTTTTTGCTTTTTCCTGCTAATCCTAGCATGATAAAGAAGATTCAAAGAGAGTGAGATGCCAGCTCCTTTCATTCAGTCAGTAGCTTCAAACATTTCTGGTATATGAAAAACATGTTTTTCAATGGCAAAAATCAATGAATATTGTAAATGCACAAACAGTAATATCTCCACATTGCACGGTGCAATTCTGAAATTTTTAGCTTTTTCCTGTTAATCCTAGCATGATAAAGAAGATTCAAAGAGAGTGAGATGCCAGCTCCTTTCATTCAGTCAGTAGCTTCAAACATTTCTGGTATATGAAAAACATGTTTTTCAATGGCAAAAATCAATGAATATTGCAAATGCACAAACAGTAATATCTCCACATTGCAAGGTGCAATTCTGAAATTTTTAGCTTTTTCCTGTTAATCCTAGCATGATAAAGAAGATTCAAAGAGAGTGAGATGCCAGCTCCTTTCATTCAGTCAGTAGCTTCAAACATTTCTGGTATATGAAAAACATGTTTTTCAATGGCAAAAATCAATGAATATTGTAAATGCACAAACAGTAATATCTCCACATTGCAAGGTGCAATTCTGAAATTTTTTGCTTTTTCCTGCTAATCCTAGCATGATAAAGAAGATTCAAAGAGAGTGAGATGCCAGCTCCTTTCATTCAGTCAGTAGCTTCAAACATTTCTGGTATATGAAAAACATGTTTTTCAATGGCAAAAATCAATGAATATTGTAAATGCACAAACAGTAATATCTCCACATTGCACGGTGCAATTCTGAAATTTTTAGCTTTTTCCTGTTAATCCTAGCATGATAAAGAAGATTCAAAGAGAGTGAGATGCCAGCTCCTTTCATTCAGTCAGTAGCTTCAAACATTTCTGGTATATGAAAAACATGTTTTTCAATGGCAAAAATCAATGAATATTGTAAATGCACAAACAGTAATATCTCCACATTGCAAGGTGCAATTCTGAAATTTTTTGCTTTTTCCTGTTAATCCTAGCATGATAAAGAAGATTCAAAGAGAGTGAGATGCCAGCTCCTTTCATTCAGTCAGTAGCTTCAAACATTTCTGGTATATGAAAAACATGTTTTTCAATGGCATAAATCAATGAATATTGTAAATGCACAAACAGTAATATCTCCACATTGCAAGGTGCAATTCTGAAATTTTTTGCTTTTTCCTGCTAATCCTAGCATGATAAAGAAGATTCAAAGAGAGTGAGATGCCAGCTCCTTTCATTCAGTCAGTAGCTTCAAACATTTCTGGTATATGAAAAACATGTTTTTCAATGGCAAAAATCAATGAATATTGTAAATGCACAAACAGTAATATCTCCACATTGCACGGTGCAATTCTGAAATTTTTAGCTTTTTCCTGTTAATCCTAGCATGATAAAGAAGATTCAAAGAGAGTGAGATGCCAGCTCCTTTCATTCAGTCAGTAGCTTCAAACATTTCTGGTATATGAAAAACATGTTTTTCAATGGCAAAAATCAATGAATATTGTAAATGCACAAACAGTAATATCTCCACATTGCAAGGTGCAATTCTGAAATTTTTTGCTTTTTCCTGCTAATCCTAGCATGATAAAGAAGATTCAAAGAGAGTGAGATGCCAGCTCCTTTCATTCAGTCAGTAGCTTCAAACATTTCTGGTATATGAAAAACATGTTTTTCAATGGCAAAAATCAATGAATATTGTAAATGCACAAACAGTAATATCTCCACATTGCACGGTGCAATTCTGAAATTTTTAGCTTTTTCCTGTTAATCCTAGCATGATAAAGAAGATTCAAAGAGAGTGAGATGCCAGCTCCTTTCATTCAGTCAGTAGCTTCAAACATTTCTGGTATATGAAAAACATGTTTTTCAATGGCAAAAATCAATGAATATTGTAAATGCACAAACAGTAATATCTCCACATTGCAAGGTGCAATTCTGAAATTTTTTGCTTTTTCCTGTTAATCCTAGCATGATAAAGAAGATTCAAAGAGAGTGAGATGCCAGCTCCTTTCATTCAGTCAGTAGCTTCAAACATTTCTGGTATATGAAAAACATGTTTTTCAATGGCAAAAATCAATGAATATTGTAAATGCACAAACAGTAATATCTCCACATTGCAAGGTGCAATTCTGAAATTTTTTGCTTTTTCCTGTTAATCCTAGCATGATAAAGAAGATTCAAAGAGAGTGAGATGCCAGCTCCTTTCATTCAGTCAGTAGCTTCAAACATTTCTGGTATATGAAAAACATGTTTTTCAATGGCAAAAATCAATGAATATTGTAAATGCACAAACAGTAATATCTCCACATTGCAAGGTGCAATTCTGAAATTTTTTGCTTTTTCCTGCTAATCCTAGCATGATAAAGAAGATTCAAAGAGAGTGAGATGCCAGCTCCTTTCAATCAGTCAGTAGCTTCAAACATTTCTGGTATATGAAAAACATGTTTTTCAACGGCAAAAATCAATGAATATTGTAAATGCACAAACAGTAATATCTCCACATTGCACGGTGCAATTCTGAAATTTTTAGCTTTTTCCTGTTAATCCTAGCATGATAAAGAAGATTCAAAGAGAGTGAGATGCCAGCTCCTTTCATTCAGTCAGTAGCTTCAAACATTTCTGGTATATGAAAAACATGTTTTTCAATGGCAAAAATCAATGAATATTGTAAATGCACAAACAGTAATATCTCCACATTGCAAGGTGCAATTCTGAAATTGTTTGCTTTTTCCTGCTAATCCTAGCATGATAAAGAAGATTCAGAGTGAGATGCCAGCTCCTTTCATTCAGTCAGTAGCTTCAAACATTTCTGGTATATGAAAAACATGTTTTTCAATGGCAAAAATCAATGAATATTGTAAATGCACAAACAGTAATATCTCCACATTGCAAGGTGCAATTCTGAAATTGTTTGCGTTTTCCTGCTAATCCTAGCATGATAAAGAAGATTCATAGTGAGATGCCAGCTCCTTTCATTCAGTCAGTAGCTTCAAACATTTCTGGTATATGAAAAACATGTTTTTCAATGGCAAAAATCAATGAATATTGTAAATGCACAAACAGTAATATCTCCACATTGCAAGGTGCAATTCTGAAATTTTTTGCTTTTTCCTGCTAATCCTAGCATGATAAAGAAGATTCAAAGAGAGTGAGATGCCAGCTCCTTTCATTCAGTCAGTAGCTTCAAACATTTCTGGACGTTTTTCAATGGCAAAAATCAATGAATATTGTAAATGCACAAACAGTAATATCTCCACATTGCAAGGTGCAATTCTGAAATTTTTTGCTTTTTCCTGCTAATCCTAGCATGATAAAGAAGATTCAAAGAGAGTGAGATGCCAGCTCCTTTCATTCAGTCAGTAGCTTCAAACATTTCTGGTATATGAAAAACATGTTTTTCAATGGCAAAAATCAATGAATATTGTAAATGCACAAACAGTAATATCTCCACATTGCACGGTGCAATTCTGAAATTTTTAGCTTTTTCCTGTTAATCCTAGCATGATAAAGAAGATTCAAAGAGAGTGAGATGCCAGCTCCTTTCATTCAGTCAGTAGCTTCAAACATTTCTGGTATATGAAAAACATGTTTTTCAATGGCAAAAATCAATGAATATTGTAAATGCACAAACAGTAATATCTCCACATTGCACGGTGCAATTCTGAAATTTTTAGCTTTTTCCTGTTAATCCTAGCATGATAAAGAAGATTCAAAGAGAGTGAGATGCCAGCTCCTTTCATTCAGTCAGTAGCTTCAAACATTTCTGGACGTTTTTCAATGGCAAAAATCAATGAATATTGTAAATGCACAAACAGTAATATCTCCACATTGCAAGGTGCAATTCTGAAATTTTTTGCTTTTTCCTGTTAATCCTAGCATGATAAAGAAGATTCAAAGAGAGTGATATGCCAGCTCCTTTCATTCAGTCAGTAGCTTCAAACATTTCTGGTATATGAAAAACATGTTTTTCAATGGCAAAAATCAATGAATATTGTAAATGCACAAACAGTAATATCTCCACATTGCAAGGTGCAATTCTGAAATTTTTTGCTTTTTCCTGTTAATCCTAGCATGATAAAGAAGATTCAAAGAGAGTGAGATGCCAGCTCCTTTCATTCAGTCAGTAGCTTCAAACATTTCTGGTATATGAAAAACATGTTTTTCAATGGCAAAAATCAATGAATATTGTAAATGCACAAACAGTAATATCTCCACATTGCAAGGTGCAATTCTGAAATTTTTTGCTTTTTCCTGCTAATCCTAGCATGATAAAGAAGATTCAAAGAGAGTGAGATGCCAGCTCCTTTCAATCAGTCAGTAGCTTCAAACATTTCTGGTATATGAAAAACATGTTTTTCAATGGCAAAAATCAATGAATATTGTAAATGCACAAACAGTAATATCTCCACATTGCACGGTGCAATTCTGAAATTTTTTGCTTTTTCCTGCTAATCCTAGCATGATAAAGAAGATTCAAAGAGAGTGAGATGCCAGCTCCTTTCATTCAGTCAGTAGCTTCAAACATTTCTGGACGTTTTTCAATGGCAAAAATCAATGAATATTGTAAATGCACAAACAGTAATATCTCCACATTGCAAGGTGCAATTCTGAAATTTTTTGCTTTTTCCTGTTAATCCTAGCATGATAAAGAAGATTCAAAGAGAGTGAGATGCCAGCTCCTTTCATTCAGTCAGTAGCTTCAAACATTTCTGGTATATGAAAAACATGTTTTTCAATGGCAAAAATCAATGAATATTGTAAATGCACAAACAGTAATATCTCCACATTGCAAGGTGCAATTCTGAAATTTTTTGCTTTATCCTGCTAATCCTAGCATGATAAAGAAGATTCAAAGAGAGTGAGATGCCAGCTCCTTTCATTCAGTCAGTAGCTTCAAACATTTCTGGTATATGAAAAACATGTTTTTCAATGGCAAAAATCAATGAATATTGTAAATGCACAAACAGTAATATCTCCACATTGCAAGGTGCAATTCGGAAATTTTTTGCTTTTTCCTGCTAATCCTAGCATGATAAAGAAGATTCAAAGAGAGTGAGATGCCAGCTCCTTTCATTCAGTCAGTAGCTTCAAACATTTCTGGTATATGAAAAACATGTTTTTCAATGGCAAAAATCAATGAATATTGTAAATGCACAAACAGTAATATCTCCACATTGCACGGTGCAATTCTGAAATTTTTAGCTTTTTCCTGTTAATCCTAGCATGATAAAGAAGATTCAAAGAGAGTGAGATGCCAGCTCCTTTCATTCAGTCAGTAGCTTCAAACATTTCTGGTATATGAAAAGCATGTTTTTCAATGGCAAAAATCAATGAATATTGTAAATGCACAAACAGTAATATCTCCACATTGCAAGGTGCAATTCTGAAATTTTTTGCTTTTTCCTGTTAATCCTAGCATGATAAAGAAGATTCAAAGAGAGTGAGATGCCAGCTCCTTTCATTCAGTCAGTAGCTTCAAACATTTCTGGTATATGAAAAACATGTTTTTCAATGGCATAAATCAATGAATATTGTAAATGCACAAACAGTAATATCTCCACATTGCAAGGTGCAATTCTGAAATTTTTTGCTTTTTCCTGCTAATCCTAGCATGATAAAGAAGATTCAAAGAGAGTGAGATGCCAGCTCCTTTCATTCAGTCAGTAGCTTCAAACATTTCTGGTATATGAAAAACATGTTTTTCAATGGCAAAAATCAATGAATATTGTAAATGCACAAACAGTAATATCTCCACATTGCACGGTGCAATTCTGAAATTTTTAGCTTTTTCCTGTTAATCCTAGCATGATAAAGAAGATTCAAAGAGAGTGAGATGCCAGCTCCTTTCATTCAGTCAGTAGCTTCAAACATTTCTGGTATATGAAAAACATGTTTTTCAATGGCAAAAATCAATGAATATTGTAAATGCACAAACAGTAATATCTCCACATTGCAAGGTGCAATTCTGAAATTTTTTGCTTTTTCCTGCTAATCCTAGCATGATAAAGAAGATTCAAAGAGAGTGAGATGCCAGCTCCTTTCATTCAGTCAGTAGCTTCAAACATTTCTGGTATATGAAAAACATGTTTTTCAATGGCAAAAATCAATGAATATTGTAAATGCACAAACAGTAATATCTCCACATTGCACGGTGCAATTCTGAAATTTTTAGCTTTTTCCTGTTAATCCTAGCATGATAAAGAAGATTCAAAGAGAGTGAGATGCCAGCTCCTTTCATTCAGTCAGTAGCTTCAAACATTTCTGGTATATGAAAAACATGTTTTTCAATGGCAAAAATCAATGAATATTGTAAATGCACAAACAGTAATATCTCCACATTGCAAGGTGCAATTCTGAAATTTTTTGCTTTTTCCTGTTAATCCTAGCATGATAAAGAAGATTCAAAGAGAGTGAGATGCCAGCTCCTTTCATTCAGTCAGTAGCTTCAAACATTTCTGGACGTTTTTCAATGGCAAAAATCAATGAATATTGTAAATGCACAAACAGTAATATCTCCACATTGCAAGGTGCAATTCTGAAATTTTTTGCTTTTTCCTGTTAATCCTAGCATGATAAAGAAGATTCAAAGAGAGTGATATGCCAGCTCCTTTCATTCAGTCAGTAGCTTCAAACATTTCTGGTATATGAAAAACATGTTTTTCAATGGCAAAAATCAATGAATATTGTAAATGCACAAACAGTAATATCTCCACATTGCAAGGTGCAATTCTGAAATTTTTTGCTTTTTCCTGTTAATCCTAGCATGATAAAGAAGATTCAAAGAGAGTGAGATGCCAGCTCCTTTCATTCAGTCAGTAGCTTCAAACATTTCTGGTATATGAAAAACATGTTTTTCAATGGCAAAAATCAATGAATATTGTAAATGCACAAACAGTAATATCTCCACATTGCAAGGTGCAATTCTGAAATTTTTTGCTTTTTCCTGCTAATCCTAGCATGATAAAGAAGATTCAAAGAGAGTGAGATGCCAGCTCCTTTCAATCAGTCAGTAGCTTCAAACATTTCTGGTATATGAAAAACATGTTTTTCAATGGCAAAAATCAATGAATATTGTAAATGCACAAACAGTAATATCTCCACATTGCACGGTGCAATTCTGAAATTTTTTGCTTTTTCCTGCTAATCCTAGCATGATAAAGAAGATTCAAAGAGAGTGAGATGCCAGCTCCTTTCATTCAGTCAGTAGCTTCAAACATTTCTGGACGTTTTTCAATGGCAAAAATCAATGAATATTGTAAATGCACAAACAGTAATATCTCCACATTGCAAGGTGCAATTCTGAAATTTTTTGCTTTTTCCTGTTAATCCTAGCATGATAAAGAAGATTCAAAGAGAGTGAGATGCCAGCTCCTTTCATTCAGTCAGTAGCTTCAAACATTTCTGGTATATGAAAAACATGTTTTTCAATGGCAAAAATCAATGAATATTGTAAATGCACAAACAGTAATATCTCCACATTGCAAGGTGCAATTCTGAAATTTTTTGCTTTATCCTGCTAATCCTAGCATGATAAAGAAGATTCAAAGAGAGTGAGATGCCAGCTCCTTTCATTCAGTCAGTAGCTTCAAACATTTCTGGTATATGAAAAACATGTTTTTCAATGGCAAAAATCAATGAATATTGTAAATGCACAAACAGTAATATCTCCACATTGCAAGGTGCAATTCGGAAATTTTTTGCTTTTTCCTGCTAATCCTAGCATGATAAAGAAGATTCAAAGAGAGTGAGATGCCAGCTCCTTTCATTCAGTCAGTAGCTTCAAACATTTCTGATATATGAAAAACATGTTTTTCAATGGCAAAAATCAATGAATATTGTAAATGCACAAACAGTAATATCTCCACATTGCACGGTGCAATTCTGAAATTTTTAGCTTTTTCCTGTTAATCCTAGCATGATAAAGAAGATTCAAAGAGAGTGAGATGCCAGCTCCTTTCATTCAGTCAGTAGCTTCAAACATTTCTGGTATATGAAAAACATGTTTTTCAATGGCAAAAATCAATGAATATTGTAAATGCACAAACAGTAATATCTCCACATTGCAAGGTGCAATTCTGAAATTTTTTGCTTTTTCCTGTTAATCCTAGCATGATAAAGAAGATTCAAAGAGAGTGAGATGCCAGCTCCTTTCATTCAGTCAGTAGCTTCAAACATTTCTGGTATATGAAAAACATGTTTTTCAATGGCATAAATCAATGAATATTGTAAATGCACAAACAGTAATATCTCCACATTGCAAGGTGCAATTCTGAAATTTTTTGCTTTTTCCTGCTAATCCTAGCATGATAAAGAAGATTCAAAGAGAGTGAGATGCCAGCTCCTTTCATTCAGTCAGTAGCTTCAAACATTTCTGGTATATGAAAAACATGTTTTTCAATGGCAAAAATCAATGAATATTGTAAATGCACAAACAGTAATATCTCCACATTGCACGGTGCAATTCTGAAATTTTTAGCTTTTTCCTGTTAATCCTAGCATGATAAAGAAGATTCAAAGAGAGTGAGATGCCAGCTCCTTTCATTCAGTCAGTAGCTTCAAACATTTCTGGTATATGAAAAACATGTTTTTCAATGGCAAAAATCAATGAATATTGTAAATGCACAAACAGTAATATCTCCACATTGCAAGGTGCAATTCTGAAATTTTTTGCTTTTTCCTGCTAATCCTAGCATGATAAAGAAGATTCAAAGAGAGTGAGATGCCAGCTCCTTTCATTCAGTCAGTAGCTTCAAACATTTCTGGTATATGAAAAACATGTTTTTCAATGGCAAAAATCAATGAATATTGTAAATGCACAAACAGTAATATCTCCACATTGCACGGTGCAATTCTGAAATTTTTAGCTTTTTCCTGTTAATCCTAGCATGATAAAGAAGATTCAAAGAGAGTGAGATGCCAGCTCCTTTCATTCAGTCAGTAGCTTCAAACATTTCTGGTATATGAAAAACATGTTTTTCAATGGCAAAAATCAATGAATATTGTAAATGCACAAACAGTAATATCTCCACATTGCAAGGTGCAATTCTGAAATTTTTTGCTTTTTCCTGTTAATCCTAGCATGATAAAGAAGATTCAAAGAGAGTGAGATGCCAGCTCCTTTCATTCAGTCAGTAGCTTCAAACATTTCTGGTATATGAAAAACATGTTTTTCAATGGCAAAAATCAATGAATATTGTAAATGCACAAACAGTAATATCTCCACATTGCAAGGTGCAATTCTGAAATTTTTTGCTTTTTCCTGTTAATCCTAGCATGATAAAGAAGATTCAAAGAGTGAGATGCCAGCTCCTTTCATTCAGTCAGTAGCTTCAAACATTTCTGGTATATGAAAAACATGTTTTTCAATGGCAAAAATCAATGAATATTGTAAATGCACAAACAGTAATATCTCCACATTGCAAGGTGCAATTCTGAAATTTTTTGCTTTTTCCTGCTAATCCTAGCATGATAAAGAAGATTCAAAGAGAGTGAGATGCCAGCTCCTTGCATTCAGTCAGTAGCTTCAAACATTTCTGGTATATGAAAAACATGTTTTTCAATGGCAAAAATCAATGAATATTGTAAATGCACAAACAGTAATATCTCCACATTGCACGGTGCAATTCTGAAATTTTTAGCTTTTTCCTGTTAATCCTAGCATGATAAAGAAGATTCAAAGAGAGTGAGATGCCAGCTCCTTTCATTCAGTCAGTAGCTTCAAACATTTCTGGACGTTTTTCAATGGCAAAAATCAATGAATATTGTAAATGCACAAACAGTAATATCTCCACATTGCAAGGTGCAATTCTGAAATTTTTTGCTTTTTCCTGTTAATCCTAGCATGATAAAGAAGATTCAAAGAGAGTGATATGCCAGCTCCTTTCATTCAGTCAGTAGCTTCAAACATTTCTGGTATATGAAAAACATGTTTTTCAATGGCAAAAATCAATGAATATTGTAAATGCACAAACAGTAATATCTCCACATTGCAAGGTGCAATTCTGAAATTTTTTGCTTTTTCCTGTTAATCCTAGCATGATAAAGAAGATTCAAAGAGAGTGAGATGCCAGCTCCTTTCATTCAGTCAGTAGCTTCAAACATTTCTGGTATATGAAAAACATGTTTTTCAATGGCAAAAATCAATGAATATTGTAAATGCACAAACAGTAATATCTCCACATTGCAAGGTGCAATTCTGAAATTTTTTGCTTTTTCCTGCTAATCCTAGCATGATAAAGAAGATTCAAAGAGAGTGAGATGCCAGCTCCTTTCAATCAGTCAGTAGCTTCAAACATTTCTGGTATATGAAAAACATGTTTTTCAATGGCAAAAATCAATGAATATTGTAAATGCACAAACAGTAATATCTCCACATTGCACGGTGCAATTCTGAAATTTTTTGCTTTTTCCTGCTAATCCTAGCATGATAAAGAAGATTCAAAGAGAGTGAGATGCCAGCTCCTTTCATTCAGTCAGTAGCTTCAAACATTTCTGATATATGAAAAACATGTTTTTCAATGGCAAAAATCAATGAATATTGTAAATGCACAAACAGTAATATCTCCACATTGCACGGTGCAATTCTGAAATTTTTAGCTTTTTCCTGTTAATCCTAGCATGATAAAGAAGATTCAAAGAGAGTGAGATGCCAGCTCCTTTCATTCAGTCAGTAGCTTCAAACATTTCTGGTATATGAAAAACATGTTTTTCAATGGCAAAAATCAATGAATATTGTAAATGCACAAACAGTAATATCTCCACATTGCAAGGTGCAATTCTGAAATTTTTTGCTTTTTCCTGTTAATCCTAGCATGATAAAGAAGATTCAAAGAGAGTGAGATGCCAGCTCCTTTCATTCAGTCAGTAGCTTCAAACATTTCTGGTATATGAAAAACATGTTTTTCAATGCATAAATCAATGAATATTGTAAATGCACAAACAGTAATATCTCCACATTGCAAGGTGCAATTCTGAAATTTTTTGCTTTTTTCCTGCTAATCCTAGCATGATAAAGAAGATTCAAAGAGAGTGAGATGCCAGCTCCTTTCATTCAGTCAGTAGCTTCAAACATTCTGGTATATGAAAAACATGTTTTTCAATGGCAAAAATCAATGAATATTGTAAATGCACAAACAGTAATATCTCCACATTGCACGGTGCAATTCTGAAATTTTTAGCTTTTTCCTGTTAATCCTAGCATGATAAAGAAGATTCAAAGAGAGTGAGATGCCAGCTCCTTTCATTCAGTCAGTAGCTTCAAACATTTCTGGTATATGAAAAACATGTTTTTCAATGGCAAAAATCAATGAATATTGTAAATGCACAAACAGTAATATCTCCACATTGCAAGGTGCAATTCTGAAATTTTTTGCTTTTTCCTGCTAATCCTAGCATGATAAAGAAGATTCAAAGAGAGTGAGATGCCAGCTCCTTCATTCAGTCAGTAGCTTCAAACATTTCTGGTATATGAAAAACATGTTTTTCAATGGCAAAAATCAATGAATATTGTAAATGCACAAACAGTAATATCTCCACATTGCACGGTGCAATTCTGAAATTTTTAGCTTTTTCTGTTAATCCTAGCATGATAAAGAAGATTCAAAGAGAGTGAGATGCCAGCTCCTTTCATTCAGTCAGTAGCTTCAAACATTTCTGGTATATGAAAAACATGTTTTTCAATGGCAAAAATCAATGAATATTGTAAATGCACAAACAGTAATATCTCCACATTGCAAGGTGCAATTCTGAAATTTTTGCTTTTCCTGTTAATCCTAGCATGATAAAGAAGATTCAAAGAGAGTGAGATGCCAGCTCCTTTCATTCAGTCAGTAGCTTCAAACATTTCTGGTATATGAAAAACATGTTTTTCAATGGCAAAAATCAATGAATATTGTAAATGCACAAACAGTAATATCTCCACATTGCAAGGTGCAATTCTGAAATTTTTTGCTTTTTCCTGTTAATCCTAGCATGATAAAGAAGATTCAAAGAGTGAGATGCCAGCTCCTTTCATTCAGTCAGTAGCTTCAAACATTTCTGGTATATGAAAAACATGTTTTTCAATGGCAAAAATCAATGAATATTGTAAATGCACAAACAGTAATATCTCCACATTGCAAGTGCAATTCTGAAATTTTTGCTTTTTCCTGCTAATCCTAGCATGATAAAGAAGATTCAAAGAGAGTGAGATGCCAGCTCCTTGCATTCAGTCAGTAGCTTCAAACATTTCTGGTATATGAAAAACATGTTTTTCAATGGCAAAAATCAATGAATATTGTAAATGCACAAACAGTAATATCTCCACATTGCACGGTGCAATTCTGAATTTTTAGCTTTTTCCTGTTAATCCTAGCATGATAAAGAAGATTCAAAGAGAGTGAGATGCCAGCTCCTTCATTCAGTCAGTAGCTTCAAACATTTCTGGACGTTTTTCAATGGCAAAAATCAATGAATATTGTAAATGCACAAACAGTAATATCTCCACATTGCAAGGTGCAATTCTGAAATTTTTTGCTTTTTCCTGTTAATCCTAGCATGATAAAGAAGATTCAAAGAGAGTGATATGCCAGCTCCTTTCATTCAGTCAGTAGCTTCAAACATTTCTGGTATATGAAAAACATGTTTTTCAATGGCAAAAATCAATGAATATTGTAAATGCACAAACAGTAATATCTCCACATTGCAAGGTGCAATTCTGAAATTTTTTGCTTTTTCCTGTTAATCCTAGCATGATAAAGAAGATTCAAAGAGAGTGAGATGCCAGCTCCTTTCATTCAGTCAGTAGCTTCAAACATTTCTGGTATATGAAAAACATGTTTTTCAATGGCAAAAATCAATGAATATTGTAAATGCACAAACAGTAATATCTCCACATTGCAAGGTGCAATTCTGAAATTTTTTGCTTTTTCCTGCTAATCCTAGCATGATAAAGAAGATTCAAAGAGAGTGAGATGCCAGCTCCTTTCAATCAGTCAGTAGCTTCAAACATTTCTGGTATATGAAAAATGTTTTTCAATGGCAAAAATCAATGAATATTGTAAATGCACAAACAGTAATATCTCCACATTGCACGGTGCAATTCTGAAATTTTTTGCTTTTTCCTGCTAATCCTAGCATGATAAAGAAGATTCAAAGAGAGTGAGATGCCAGCTCCTTTCATTCAGTCAGTAGCTTCAAACATTTCTGGACGTTTTTCAATGGCAAAATCAATGAATATTGTAAATGCACAAACAGTAATATCTCCACATTGCAAGGTGCAATTCTGAAATTTTTTGCTTTTTCCTGTTAATCCTAGCATGATAAAGAAGATTCAAAGAGAGTGAGATGCCAGCTCCTTTCATTCAGTCAGTAGCTTCAAACATTTCTGG
>NW_027366029.1:0-83837 GCF_046119375.1 Phyllobates terribilis
TCAATGAATATTGTAAATGCACAAACTGTAATTTCTCCGCATTGCAAGGTGCAATTCTGAAATTTTTTGCTTTTTCCTGCTCCTCTTAGCATGATAAAGAAGATTCAAAGAGAGTGAGATGCCAGCTCCTTTCATTCAGTCAGTAGCTTCAATCATTTCTGGACGTTTTTCAATGGCAAAAATCAATGAATATTGTAAATGCACAAACAGTAATTTCTCCGCATTGCAAGGTGCAATTCTGAAATTTTTTGCTTTTTCCTGCTCCTCTTAGCATGATAAAGAAGATTCAAAGAGAGTGAGATGCCAGCTCCTTTCATTCAGTCAGTAGCTTCAATCATTTCTGGACGTTTTTCAATGGCAAAAATCAATGAATATTGTAAATGCACAAACAGTAATTTCTCCGCATTGCAAGGTGCAATTCTGAAATTTTTTGCTTTTTCCTGCTCCTCTTAGCATGATAAAGAAGATTCAAAGAGAGTGAGATGCCAGCTCCTTTCATTCAGTCAGTAGCTTCAATCATTTCTGGTATATGAATAACATGATGTTTTTCAATGGCAAAAATCAATGAATTTTGTAAATGCACAAACAGTAATTTCTCAGCATTGCAAGGTGCAATTCTGAAATTTTTTGCTTTTTCCTGCTCCTCTTAGCATGATAAAGAAGATTCAAAGAGAGTGAGATGCCAGCTCCTTTCATTGTCAGTAGCTTCCATCATTTCTGGACGTTTTTCAATGGCAAAAATCAATGAATATTGTAAATGCACAAACAGTAATTTCTCCGCATTGCAAGGTGCAATTCTGAAATTTTTTGCTTTTTCCTGCTCCTCTTAGCATTGTGAAGAAGATTCAAAGAGAGTGAGATACCAGCTCCTTTCATTCAGTCAGTAGCTTCAAACATTTCTGGTATATGAATAACATGATGTTTTTCAATGGCAAAAATCAATGAATATTGTAAATGCACAAACAGTAATTTCTCCGCATTGCAAGGTGCAATTCTGAAATTTTTTGCTTTTTCCTGCTCCTCTTAGCATGATAAAGAAGATTCAAAGAGAGTGAGATGCCAGCTCCTTTCATTCAGTCAGTAGCTTCAATCATTTCTGGACGTTTTTCAATGGCAAAAATCAATGAATATTGTAAATGCACAAACAGTAATTTCTCCGCATTGCAAGGTGCAATTCTGAAATTTTTTGCTTTTTCCTGCTCCTTTTAGCATGATAAACAAGATTCAAAGAGAGTGAGATGCCAGCTCCTTTCATTCAGTCAGTAGCTTCAATCATTTATGGACGTTTTTCAATTGCAAAAATCATTGAATATTGTAAATGCACAAACAGTAATTTCTCCCCATTGCAAGGTGCAATTCTGAAATTTTTGACTTTTTCCTGCTCCTCTTAGCATGATAAAGAAGATTCAAAGAGAGTGAGATGCCAGCTCCTTTCATTCAGTCAGTAGCTTCAATCATTTCTGGTATATGAATAACATGATGTTTTTCAATCGCAAAAATCAATGAATATTGTAAATGCACAAACAGTAATTTCTCCGCATTGCAAGGTGCAATTCTGAAATTTTTTGCTTTTTCCTGCTCCTCTTAGCATGATAAAGAAGATTCAAAGAGAGTGAGATGCCAGCTCCTTTCATTCAGTCAGTAGCTTCAATCATTTCCGGACGTTTTTCAATGGCAAAAATCAATGAATATTGTAAATGCACAAACAGTAATTTCTCCGCATTGCAAGGTGTAATTCTGAAATTTTTTGCTTTTTCCTGCTCCTCTTAGCATGATAAAGAAGATTCAAAGAGAGTGAGATGCCAGCTCCTTTCCTTCAGTCAGTAGCTTCAATCATTTCTGGTATATGAATAACATGATGTTTTTCAATGGCAAAAATCAATGAATTTTGTAAATGCACAAACAGTAATTTCTCCGCATTGCAAGGTGCAATTCTGAAATTTTTTGCTTTTTCCTGCTCCTCTTAGCATGATAAAGAAGATTCAAAGAGAGTGAGATGCTAGCTCCTTTCATTCAGTCAGTAGCTTCAATCATTTCTGGACGTTTTTCAATGGCAAAAATCAATGAATATTGTAAATGCACAAACAGTAATTTCTCCGCATTGCAAGGTGCAATTCTGAAATTTTTTGCTTTTTCCTGCTCCTCTTAGCATGATAAACAAGATTCAAAGAGAGTGAGGTGCCAGCTCCTTTCATTCAGTCAGGAGCTTCAAACATTTCTGGTATATGAATAACATGTTTTTCAATGGCAAAAATCAATGAATATTGTAAATGCACAAACAGTAATTTCTCCGCATTGCAAGGTGCAATTCTGAAATTTTTTGCTTTTTCCTGCTCCTCTTAGCATGATAAAGAAGATTCAAAGAGAGTGAGATGCCAGCTCCTTTCATTCAGTCAGTAGCTTCAATCATTTCTGGACATTTTTCAATGGCAAAAATCAATGAATATTGTAAATGCACAAACAGTAATTTCTCCGCATTGCAAGGTGCAATGCTGAAATTTTTTGCTTTTTCCTGCTCCTCTTAGCATGATAAAGAAGATTCAAAGAGAGTGAGATGCCAGCTCCTTTCATTCAGTCAGTAGCTTCAATCATTTCTGGACGTTTTTCAATGGCAAAAATCAATGAATATTGTAAATGCACAAACTGTAATTTCTCCGCATTGCAAGGTGCAATTCTGAAATTTTTTGCTTTTTCCTGCTCCTCTTAGCATGATAAAGAAGATTCAAAGAGAGTGAGATGCCAGCTCCTTTCATTCAGTCAGTAGCTTCAATCATTTCTGGACGTTTTTCAATGGCAAAAATCAATGAATATTGTAAATGCACAAACAGTAATTTCTCCGCATTGCAAGGTGCAATTCTGAAATTTTTTGCTTTTTCCTGCTCCTCTTAGCATGATAAAGAAGATTCAAAGAGAGTGAGATGCCAGCTCCTTTCATTCAGTCAGTAGCTTCAATCATTTCTGGACGTTTTTCAATGGCAAAAATCAATGAATATTGTAAATGCACAAACAGTAATTTCTCCGCATTGCAAGGTGCAATTCTGAAATTTTTTGCTTTTTCCTGCTCCTCTTAGCATGATAAAGAAGATTCAAAGAGAGTGAGATGCCAGCTCCTTTCCTTCAGTCAGTAGCTTCAATCATTTCTGGTATATGAATAACATGATGTTTTTCAATGGCAAAAATCAATGAATTTTGTAAATGCACAAACAGTAATTTCTCCGCATTGCAAGGTGCAATTCTGAAATTTTTTGCTTTTTCCTGCTCCTCTTAGCATGATAAAGAAGATTCAAAGAGAGTGAGATGCTAGCTCCTTTCATTCAGTCAGTAGCTTCAATCATTTCTGGACGTTTTTCAATGGCAAAAATCAATGAATATTGTAAATGCACAAACAGTAATTTCTCCGCATTGCAAGGTGCAATTCTGAAATTTTTTGCTTTTTCCTGCTCCTCTTAGCATGATAAACAAGATTCAAAGAGAGTGAGGTGCCAGCTCCTTTCATTCAGTCAGGAGCTTCAAACATTTCTGGTATATGAATAACATGTTTTTCAATGGCAAAAATCAATGAATATTGTAAATGCACAAACAGTAATTTCTCCGCATTGCAAGGTGCAATTCTGAAATTTTTTGCTTTTTCCTGCTCCTCTTAGCATGATAAAGAAGATTCAAAGAGAGTGAGATGCCAGCTCCTTTCATTCAGTCAGTAGCTTCAATCATTTCTGGACGTTTTTCAATGGCAAAAATCATTGAATATTGTAAATGCACAAACAGTAATTTCTCCGCATTGCAAGGTGCAATTCTGAAATTTTTTACTTTTTCCTGCTCCTCTTAGCATGATAAAGAAGATTCAAAGAGAGTGAGATGCCATCTCCTTTCATTCAGTCAGTAGCTTCAATCATTTCTGGACGTTTTTCAATTGCAAAAATCAATGAATATTGTAAATGCACAAACAGTAATTTCTCCGCATTGCAAGGTGCAATTCTGAAATTTTTTGCTTTTTCCTGCTCCTCTTAGCATGATAAAGAAGATTCAAAGAGAGTGAGATGCCAGCTCCTTTCATTCAGTCAGTAGCTTCAATCATTTCTGGACGTTTTTCAATGGCAAAAATCAATGAATATTGTAAATGCACAAACAGTAATTTCTCCGCATTGCAAGGTGCAATTCTGAAATTTTTTGCTTTTTCCTGCTCCTTTTAGCATGATAAACAAGATTCAAAGAGAGTGAGATGCCAGCTCCTTTCATTCAGTCAGTAGCTTCAATCATTTATGGACGTTTTTCAATTGCAAAAATCATTGAATATTGTAAATGCACAAACAGTAATTTCTCCGCATTGCAAGGTGCAATTCTGAAATTTTTGACTTTTTCCTGCTCCTCTTAGCATGATAAAGAAGATTCAAAGAGAGTGAGATGCCAGCTCCTTTCATTCAGTCAGTAGCTTCAATCATTTCTGGTATATGAATAACATGATGTTTTTCAATCGCAAAAATCAATGAATATTGTAAATGCACAAACAGTAATTTCTCCGCATTGCAAGGTGCAATTCTGAAATTTTTTGCTTTTTCCTGCTCCTCTTAGCATGATAAAGAAGATTCAAAGAGAGTGAGATGCCAGCTCCTTTCATTCAGTCAGTAGCTTCAATCATTTCCGGACGTTTTTCAATGGCAAAAATCAATGAATATTGTAAATGCACAAACAGTAATTTCTCCGCATTGCAAGGTGTAATTCTGAAATTTTTTGCTTTTTCCTGCTCCTCTTAGCATGATAAAGAAGATTCAAAGAGAGTGAGATGCCAGCTCCTTTCCTTCAGTCAGTAGCTTCAATCATTTCTGGTATATGAATAACATGATGTTTTTCAATGGCAAAAATCAATGAATTTTGTAAATGCACAAACAGTAATTTCTCCGCATTGCAAGGTGCAATTCTGAAATTTTTTGCTTTTTCCTGCTCCTCTTAGCATGATAAAGAAGATTCAAAGAGAGTGAGATGCTAGCTCCTTTCATTCAGTCAGTAGCTTCAATCATTTCTGGACGTTTTTCAATGGCAAAAATCAATGAATATTGTAAATGCACAAACAGTAATTTCTCCGCATTGCAAGGTGCAATTCTGAAATTTTTTGCTTTTTCCTGCTCCTCTTAGCATGATAAACAAGATTCAAAGAGAGTGAGGTGCCAGCTCCTTTCATTCAGTCAGGAGCTTCAAACATTTCTGGTATATGAATAACATGTTTTTCAATGGCAAAAATCAATGAATATTGTAAATGCACAAACAGTAATTTCTCCGCATTGCAAGGTGCAATTCTGAAATTTTTTGCTTTTTCCTGCTCCTCTTAGCATGATAAAGAAGATTCAAAGAGAGTGAGATGCCAGCTCCTTTCATTCAGTCAGTAGCTTCAATCATTTCTGGACATTTTTCAATGGCAAAAATCAATGAATATTGTAAATGCACAAACAGTAATTTCTCCGCATTGCAAGGTGCAATGCTGAAATTTTTTGCTTTTTCCTGCTCCTCTTAGCATGATAAAGAAGATTCAAAGAGAGTGAGATGCCAGCTCCTTTCATTCAGTCAGTAGCTTCAATCATTTCTGGACGTTTTTCAATGGCAAAAATCAATGAATATTGTAAATGCACAAACTGTAATTTCTCCGCATTGCAAGGTGCAATTCTGAAATTTTTTAATTTTTCCTGCTCCTCTTAGCATGATAAAGAAGATTCAAAGAGAGTGAGATGCCAGCTCCTTTCATTCAGTCAGTAGCTTCAATCATTTCTGGACGTTTTTCAATGGCAAAAATCAATGAATATTGTAAATGCACAAACAGTAATTTCTCCGCATTGCAAGGTGCAATTCTGAAATTTTTTGCTTTTTCCTGCTCCTCTTAGCATGATAAAGAAGATTCAAAGAGAGTGAGATGCCAGCTCCTTTCATTCAGTCAGTAGCTTCAATCATTTCTGGACGTTTTTCAATGGCAAAAATCAATGAATATTGTAAATGCACAAACAGTAATTTCTCCGCATTGCAAGGTGCAATTCTGAAATTTTTTGCTTTTTCCTGCTCCTCTTAGCATGATAAAGAAGATTCAAAGAGAGTGAGATGCCAGCTCCTTTCCTTCAGTCAGTAGCTTCAATCATTTCTGGTATATGAATAACATGATGTTTTTCAATGGCAAAAATCAATGAATTTTGTAAATGCACAAACAGTAATTTCTCCGCATTGCAAGGTGCAATTCTGAAATTTTTTGCTTTTTCCTGCTCCTCTTAGCATGATAAAGAAGATTCAAAGAGAGTGAGATGCTAGCTCCTTTCATTCAGTCAGTAGCTTCAATCATTTCTGGACGTTTTTCAATGGCAAAAATCAATGAATATTGTAAATGCACAAACAGTAATTTCTCCGCATTGCAAGGTGCAATTCTGAAATTTTTTGCTTTTTCCTGCTCCTCTTAGCATGATAAACAAGATTCAAAGAGAGTGAGGTGCCAGCTCCTTTCATTCAGTCAGGAGCTTCAAACATTTCTGGTATATGAATAACATGTTTTTCAATGGCAAAAATCAATGAATATTGTAAATGCACAAACAGTAATTTCTCCGCATTGCAAGGTGCAATTCTGAAATTTTTTGCTTTTTCCTGCTCCTCTTAGCATGATAAAGAAGATTCAAAGAGAGTGAGATGCCAGCTCCTTTCATTCAGTCAGTAGCTTCAATCATTTCTGGACATTTTTCAATGGCAAAAATCAATGAATATTGTAAATGCACAAACAGTAATTTCTCCGCATTGCAAGGTGCAATGCTGAAATTTTTTGCTTTTTCCTGCTCCTCTTAGCATGATAAAGAAGATTCAAAGAGAGTGAGATGCCAGCTCCTTTCATTCAGTCAGTAGCTTCAATCATTTCTGGACGTTTTTCAATGGCAAAAATCAATGAATATTGTAAATGCACAAACTGTAATTTCTCCGCATTGCAAGGTGCAATTCTGAAATTTTTTGCTTTTTCCTGCTCCTCTTAGCATGATAAAGAAGATTCAAAGAGAGTGAGATGCCAGCTCCTTTCATTCAGTCAGTAGCTTCAATCATTTCTGGACGTTTTTCAATGGCAAAAATCAATGAATATTGTAAATGCACAAACAGTAATTTCTCCGCATTGCAAGGTGCAATTCTGAAATTTTTTGCTTTTTCCTGCTCCTCTTAGCATGATAAAGAAGATTCAAAGAGAGTGAGATGCCAGCTCCTTTCATTCAGTCAGTAGCTTCAATCATTTCTGGACGTTTTTCAATGGCAAAAATCAATGAATATTGTAAATGCACAAACAGTAATTTCTCCGCATTGCAAGGTGCAATTCTGAAATTTTTTGCTTTTTCCTGCTCCTCTTAGCATGATAAAGAAGATTCAAAGAGAGTGAGATGCCAGCTCCTTTCATTCAGTCAGTAGCTTCAATCATTTCTGGTATATGAATAACATGATGTTTTTCAATGGCAAAAATCAATGAATTTTGTAAATGCACAAACAGTAATTTCTCAGCATTGCAAGGTGCAATTCTGAAATTTTTTGCTTTTTCCTGCTCCTCTTAGCATGATAAAGAAGATTCAAAGAGAGTGAGATGCCAGCTCCTTTCATTGTCAGTAGCTTCCATCATTTCTGGACGTTTTTCAATGGCAAAAATCAATGAATATTGTAAATGCACAAACAGTAATTTCTCCGCATTGCAAGGTGCAATTCTGAAATTTTTTGCTTTTTCCTGCTCCTCTTAGCATTGTGAAGAAGATTCAAAGAGAGTGAGATACCAGCTCCTTTCATTCAGTCAGTAGCTTCAAACATTTCTGGTATATGAATAACATGATGTTTTTCAATGGCAAAAATCAATGAATATTGTAAATGCACAAACAGTAATTTCTCCGCATTGCAAGGTGCAATTCTGAAATTTTTTGCTTTTTCCTGCTCCTCTTAGCATGATAAAGAAGATTCAAAGAGAGTGAGATGCCAGCTCCTTTAGTTCAGTCAGTAGCTTCAATCATTTCTGGACGTTTTTCAATGGCAAAAATCAGTGAATATTGTAAATGCACAAACAGTAATTTCTCCGCATTGCAAGGTGCAATTCTGAAATTTTTTACTTTTTCCTGCTCCTCTTAGCATGATAAAGAAGATTCAAAGAGAGTGAGATGCCAGCTCCTTTCATTCAGTCAGTAGCTTCAATCATTTCTGGTATATGAATAACATGATGTTTTTCAATCGCAAAAATCAATGAATATTGTAAATGCACAAACAGTAATTTCTCCGCATTGCAAGGTGCAATTCTGAAATTTTTTGCTTTTTCCTGCTCCTCTTAGCATGATAAAGAAGATTCAAAGAGAGTGAGATGCCAGCTCCTTTCATTCAGTCAGTAGCTTCAATCATTTCTGGACGTTTTTCAATGGCAAAAATCAATGAATATTGTAAATGCACAAACAGTAATTTCTCCGCATTGCAAGGTGCAATTCTGAAATTTTTTGCTTTTTCCTGCTCCTCTTAGCATGATAAAGAAGATTCAAAGAGAGTGAGATGCCAGCTCCTTTCATTCAGTCAGTAGCTTCAAACATTTCTGGTATATGAATAACATGATGTTTTTCAATGGCAAAAATCAATGAATATTGTAAATGCACAAACAGTAATTTCTCCGCATTGCAAGGTGCAATTCTGAAATTTTTTGCTTTTTTCTGCTCCTCTTAGCATGATAAAGAAGATTCAAAGAGAGTGAGATGCCAGCTCCTTTCATTCAGTCAGTAGCTTCAATCATTTCTGGACGTTTTTCAATGGCAAAAATCAATGAATATTGTAAATGCACAAACTGTAATTTCTCCGCATTGCAAGGTGCAATTCTGAAATTTTTTGCTTTTTCCTGCTCCTCTTAGCATGATAAAGAAGATTCAAAGAGAGTGAGATGCCAGCTCCTTTCATTCAGTCAGTAGCTTCAATCATTTCTGGACGTTTTTCAATGGCAAAAATCAATGAATATTGTAAATGCACAAACAGTAATTTCTCCGCATTGCAAGGTGCAATTCTGAAATTTTTTGCTTTTTCCTGCTCCTCTTAGCATGATAAAGAAGATTCAAAGAGAGTGAGATGCCAGCTCCTTTCATTCAGTCAGTAGCTTCAATCATTTCTGGACGTTTTTCAATGGCAAAAATCAATGAATATTGTAAATGCACAAACAGTAATTTCTCCGCATTGCAAGGTGCAATTCTGAAATTTTTTGCTTTTTCCTGCTCCTCTTAGCATGATAAAGAAGATTCAAAGAGAGTGAGATGCCAGCTCCTTTCATTCAGTCAGTAGCTTCAATCATTTCTGGTATATGAATAACATGATGTTTTTCAATGGCAAAAATCAATGAATTTTGTAAATGCACAAACAGTAATTTCTCAGCATTGCAAGGTGCAATTCTGAAATTTTTTGCTTTTTCCTGCTCCTCTTAGCATGATAAAGAAGATTCAAAGAGAGTGAGATGCCAGCTCCTTTCATTGTCAGTAGCTTCCATCATTTCTGGACGTTTTTCAATGGCAAAAATCAATGAATATTGTAAATGCACAAACAGTAATTTCTCCGCATTGCAAGGTGCAATTCTGAAATTTTTTGCTTTTTCCTGCTCCTCTTAGCATTGTGAAGAAGATTCAAAGAGAGTGAGATACCAGCTCCTTTCATTCAGTCAGTAGCTTCAAACATTTCTGGTATATGAATAACATGATGTTTTTCAATGGCAAAAATCAATGAATATTGTAAATGCACAAACAGTAATTTCTCCGCATTGCAAGGTGCAATTCTGAAATTTTTTGCTTTTTCCTGCTCCTCTTAGCATGATAAAGAAGATTCAAAGAGAGTGAGATGCCAGCTCCTTTAGTTCAGTCAGTAGCTTCAATCATTTCTGGACGTTTTTCAATGGCAAAAATCAGTGAATATTGTAAATGCACAAACAGTAATTTCTCCGCATTGCAAGGTGCAATTCTGAAATTTTTTACTTTTTCCTGCTCCTCTTAGCATGATAAAGAAGATTCAAAGAGAGTGAGATGCCAGCTCCTTTCATTCAGTCAGTAGCTTCAATCATTTCTGGTATATGAATAACATGATGTTTTTCAATCGCAAAAATCAATGAATATTGTAAATGCACAAACAGTAATTTCTCCGCATTGCAAGGTGCAATTCTGAAATTTTTTGCTTTTTCCTGCTCCTCTTAGCATGATAAAGAAGATTCAAAGAGAGTGAGATGCCAGCTCCTTTCATTCAGTCAGTAGCTTCAATCATTTCTGGACGTTTTTCAATGGCAAAAATCAATGAATATTGTAAATGCACAAACAGTAATTTCTCCGCATTGCAAGGTGCAATTCTGAAATTTTTTGCTTTTTCCTGCTCCTCTTAGCATGATAAAGAAGATTCAAAGAGAGTGAGATGCCAGCTCCTTTCCTTCAGTCAGTAGCTTCAATCATTTCTGGCATATGAATAACATGATGTTTTTCAATGGCAAAAATCAATGAATTTTGTAAATGCACAAACAGTAATTTCTCCGCATTGCAAGGCGCAATTCTGAAATTTTTTGCTTTTTCCTGCTCCTCTTAGCATGATAAAGAAGATTCAAAGAGAGTGAGATGCCAGCTCCTTTCATTCAGTCAGTAGCTTCAATCATTTCTGAACATTTTTCAATGGCAAAAATCAATGAATATTGTAAATGCACAAACAGTAATTTCTCCGCATTGCAAGGTGCAATTCTGAAATTTTTTGCTTTTTCCTGCTCCTCTTAGCATGATAAAGAAGATTCAAAGAGAGTGAGATGACAGCTCCTTTCATTCAGTCAGTAGCTTCAATCATTTCTGGACGTTTTTCAATGGCAAAAATCAATGAATATTGTAAATGCACAAACAGTAATTTCTCCGCATTGCAAGGTGCAATTCTGAAATTTTTTGCTTTTTCCTGCTCCTCTCAGCATGATAAAGAAGATTCAAAGAGAGTGAGGTGCCAGCTCCTTTCATTCAGTCAGGAGCTTCAAACATTTCTGGTATATGAATAACATGTTTTTCAATGGCAAAAATCAATGAATATTGTAAATGCACAAACAGTAATTTCTCCGCATTGCAAGGTGCAATTCTGAAATTTTTTGCTTTTTCCTGCTCCTCTTAGCATGATAAAGAAGATTCAAAGAGAGTGAGATGCCAGCTCCTTTCATTCAGTCAGTAGCTTCAATCATTTCTGGACATTTTTCAATGGCAAAAATCAATGAATATTGTAAATGCACAAACAGTAATTTCTCCGCATTGCAAGGTGCAATTCTGAAATTTTTTGCTTTTTCCTGCTCCTCTTAGCATGATAAAGAAGATTCAAAGAGAGTGAGATGCCAGCTCCTTTCATTCAGTCAGTAGCTTCAATCATTTCTGGACGTTTTTCAATGGCAAAAATCAATGAATATTGTAAATGCACAAACAGTAATTTCTCCGCATTGCAAGGTGCAATTCTGAAATTTTTTGCTTTTTCCTGCTCCTCTTAGCATGATAAAGAAGATTCAAAGAGAGTGAGATGCCAGCTCCTTTCCTTCAGTCAGTAGCTTCAATCATTTCTGGCATATGAATAACATGATGTTTTTCAATGGCAAAAATCAATGAATTTTGTAAATGCACAAACAGTAATTTCTCCGCATTGCAAGGCGCAATTCTGAAATTTTTTGCTTTTTCCTGCTCCTCTTAGCATGATAAAGAAGATTCAAAGAGAGTGAGATGCCAGCTCCTTTCATTCAGTCAGTAGCTTCAATCATTTCTGGACATTTTTCAATGGCAAAAATCAATGAATATTGTAAATGCACAAACAGTAATTTCTCCGCATTGCAAGGTGCAATTCTGAAATTTTTTGCTTTTTCCTGCTCCTCTTAGCATGATAAAGAAGATTCAAAGAGAGTGAGATGACAGCTCCTTTCATTCAGTCAGTAGCTTCAATCATTTCTGGACGTTTTTCAATGGCAAAAATCAATGAATATTGTAAATGCACAAACAGTAATTTCTCCGCATTGCAAGGTGCAATTCTGAAATTTTTTGCTTTTTCCTGCTCCTCTTAGCATGATAAAGAAGATTCAAAGAGAGTGAGGTGCCAGCTCCTTTCATTCAGTCAGGAGCTTCAAACATTTCTGGTATATGAATAACATGTTTTTCAATGGCAAAAATCAATGAATATTGTAAATGCACAAACAGTAATTTCTCCGCATTGCAAGGTGCAATTCTGAAATTTTTTGCTTTTTCCTGCTCCTCTTAGCATGATAAAGAAGATTCAAAGAGAATGAGATGCCAGCTCCTTTCATTCAGTCAGTAGCTTCAATCATTTCTGGATGTTTTTCAATGGCAAAAATCAATGAATATTGTAAATGCACAAACAGTAATTTCTCCGCATTGCAAGGTGCAATTCTGAAATTTTTTGCTTTTTCCTGCTCCTCTTAGCATGATAAAGAAGATTCAAAGAGAGTGAGATGCCAGCTCCTTTCATTAAGTCAGTAGCTTCAATCATTTCTGGACGTTTTTCAATGGCAAAAATCAATGAATATTGTAAATGCACAAACAGTAATTTCTCTGCATTGCAATGTGCAATTCTGAAATTTTTTGCTTTTTCCTGCTCCTCTTAGCATGATAAAGAAGATTCAAAGAGAGTGAGATGCCAGCTCCTTTCATTCAGTCAGTAGCTTCAAACATTTCTGGTATATGAATAACATGATGTTTTTCAATGGCAAAAATCAATGAATATTGTAAATGCACAAACAGTAATTTCTCCGCATTGCAAGGTGCAATTCTGAAATTTTTTGCTTTTTTCTGCTCCTCTTAGCATGATAAAGAAGATTCAAAGAGAGTGAGATGCCAGCTCCTTTCGTTCAGTCAGTAGCTTCAATCATTTCTGGACGTTTTTCAATGGCAAAAATCATTGAATATTATAAATGCACAAACAGTAATTTCTCCGCATTGCAAGGTGCAATTCTGAAATTTTTTACTTTTTCCTGCTCCTCTTAGCATGATAAAGAAGATTCAAAGAGAGTGAGATGCCAGCTCCTTTCATTCAGTCAGTAGCTTCAATCATTTCTGGTATATGAATAACATGATGTTTTTCAATGGCAAAAATCAATGAATATTGTAAATGCACAAACAGTAATTTCTCCGCATTGCAAGGTGCAATTCTGAAATTTTTTGCTTTTTCCTGCTCCTCTTAGCATGATAAAGAAGATTCAAAGAGAGTGAGATGCCAGCTCCTTTCATTCAGTCAGTAGCTTCAATCATTTCTGGACGTTTTTCAATGGCAAAAATCAATGAATATTGTAAATGCACAAACAGTAATTTCTCCGCATTGCAAGGTGCAATTCTGAAATTTTTTGCTTTTTCCTGCTCCTCTTAGCATGATAAAGAAGATTCAAAGAGAGTGAGATGCCAGCTCCTTTCATTCAGTCAGTAGCTTTAATCATTTCTGGACGTTTTTCAATGGCAAAAATCATTGAATATTGTAAATGCACAATCAGTAATTTCTCCGCATTGCAAGGTGCAATTCTGAAATTTTTTACTTTTTCCTGCTCCTCTTAGCATGATAAAGAAGATTCAAAGAGAGTGAGATGCCAGCTCCTTTCATTCAGTCAGTAGCTTCAATCATTTCTGGTATATGAATAACATGATGTTTTTCAATCTCAAAAATCAATGAATATTGTAAATGCACAAACAGTAATTTCTCCGCATTGCAAGGTGCAATTCTGAAATTTTTTGCTTTTTCCTGCTCCTCTTAGCATGATAAAGAAGATTCAAAGAGAGTGAGATGCCAGCTCCTTTCATTCAGTCAGTAGCTTCAATCATTTCTGGATGTTTTTCAATGGCAAAAACCAATGAATATTGTAAATGCACAAACATTAATTTCTCCGCATTGCAAGGTGCAATTCTGAAATTTTTTGCTTTTTCCTGCTCCTCTTAGCATGATAAAGAAGATTCAAAGAGAGTGAGATGCCAGATCCTTTCCTTCAGTCAGTAGCTTCAATCATTTCTGGTATATGAATAACATGATGTTTTTCAATGGCAAAAATCAATGAATTTTGTAAATGCACAAACAGTAATTTCTCCGCATTGCAAGGCGCAATTCTGAAATTTTTTGCTTTTTCCTGCTCCTCTTAGCATGATAAAGAAGATTCGAAGAGAGTGAGATGCCAGCTCCTTTCATTCAGTCAGTAGCTTCAATCATTTCTGGACATTTTTCAATGGCAAAAATCAATGAATATTGTAAATGCACAAACAGTAATTTCTCCGCATTGCAAGGTGCAATTCTGAAATTTTTTGCTTTTTCCTGCTCCTCTTAGCATGATAAAGAAGATTCAAAGAGAGTGAGATGCCAGCTCCTTTCATTCAGTCAGTAGCTTCAATCATTTCTGTACGTTTTTCAATGGCAAAAATCAATGAATATTGTAAATGCACAAACAGTAATTTCTCCGCATTGCAAGGTGCAATTCTGAAATTTTTTGCTTTTTCCTGCTCCTCTTAGCATGATAAAGAAGATTCAAAGAGAGTGAGATGCCAGCTCCTTTCATTCAGTCAGTAGCTTCAATCATTTCTGGACGTTTTTCAATGGCAAAAATCAATGAATATTGTAAATGCACAAACAGTAATTTCTCCGCATTGCAAGGTGCAATTCTGAAATTTTTTGCTTTTTCCTGCTCCTCTTAGCATGATAAAGAAGATTCAAAGAGAGTGAGATGCCAGATCCTTTCCTTCAGTCAGTAGCTTCAATCATTTCTGGTATATGAATAACATGATGTTTTTCAATGGCAAAAATCAATGAATTTTGTAAATGCACAAACAGTAATTTCTCCGCATTGCAAGGCGCAATTCTGAAATTTTTTGCTTTTTCCTGCTCCTCTTAGCATGATAAAGAAGATTCAAAGAGAGTGAGATGCCAGCTCCTTTCATTCAGTCAGTAGCTTCAATCATTTCTGGACATTTTTCAATGGCAAAAATCAATGAATATTGTAAATGCACAAACAGTAATTTCTCCGCATTGCAAGGTGCAATTCTGAAATTTTTTGCTTTTTCCTGCTCCTCTTAGCATGATAAAGAAGATTCAAAGAGAGTGAGATGCCAGCTCCTTTCATTCAGTCAGTAGCTTCAATCATTTCTGGACGTTTTTCAATGGCAAAAATCAATGAATATTGTAAATGCACAAACAGTAATTTCTCCGCATTGCAAGGTGCAATTCTGAAATTTTTTGCTTTTTCCTGCTCCTCTTAGCATGATAAAGAAGATTCAAAGAGAGTGAGATGCCAGCTCCTTTCATTCAGTCAGTAGCTTCAATCATTTCTGGACGTTTTTCAATGGCAAAAATCAATGAATATTGTAAATGCACAAACAGTAATTTCTCCGCATTGCAATGTGCAATTCTGAAATTTTTTGCTTTTTCCTGCTCCTCTTAGCATGATAAAGAAGATTCAAAGAGAGTGAGATGCCAGCTCCTTTCATTCAGTCAGTAGCTTCAAACATTTCTGGTACATGAATAACATGATGTTTTTCAATGGCAAAAATCAATGAATATTGTAAATGCACAAACAGTAATTTCTCCGCATTGCAAGGTGCAATTCTGAAATTTTTTGCTTTTTCCTGCTCCTCTTAGCATGATAAAGAAGATTCAAAGAGAGTGAGATGCCAGCTCCTTTCATTCAGTCAGTAGCTTCAATCATTTCTGGACGTTTTTCAATGGCAAAAATCAATGAATATTGTAAATGCACAAACAGTAATTTCTCCGCATTGCAAGGTGCAATTCTGAAATTTTTTGCTTTTTCCTGCTCCTCTTAGCATGATAAAGAAGATTCAAAGAGAGTGAGATGCCAGATCCTTTCCTTCAGTCAGTAGCTTCAATCATTTCTGGTATATGAATAACATGATGTTTTTCAATGGCAAAAATCAATGAATTTTGTAAATGCACAAACAGTAATTTCTCCGCATTGCAAGGCGCAATTCTGAAATTTTTTGCTTTTTCCTGCTCCTCTTAGCATGATAAAGAAGATTCAAAGAGAGTGAGATGCCAGCTCCTTTCATTCAGTCAGTAGCTTCAATCATTTCTGGACATTTTTCAATGGCAAAAATCAATGAATATTGTAAATGCACAAACAGTAATTTCTCCGCATTGCAAGGTGCAATTCTGAAATTTTTTGCTTTTTCCTGCTCCTCTTAGCATGATAAAGAAGATTCAAAGAGAGTGAGATGCCAGCTCCTTTCATTCAGTCAGTAGCTTCAATCATTTCTGGACGTTTTTCAATGGCAAAAATCAATGAATATTGTAAATGCACAAACAGTAATTTCTCCGCATTGCAAGGTGCAATTCTGAAATTTTTTGCTTTTTCCTGCTCCTCTTAGCATGATAAAGAAGATTCAAAGAGAGTGAGATGCCAGCTCCTTTCATTCAGTCAGTAGCTTCAATCATTTCTGGACGTTTTTCAATGGCAAAAATCAATGAATATTGTAAATGCACAAACAGTAATTTCTCCGCATTGCAATGTGCAATTCTGAAATTTTTTGCTTTTTCCTGCTCCTCTTAGCATGATAAAGAAGATTCAAAGAGAGTGAGATGCCAGCTCCTTTCATTCAGTCAGTAGCTTCAAACATTTCTGGTACATGAATAACATGATGTTTTTCAATGGCAAAAATCAATGAATATTGTAAATGCACAAACAGTAATTTCTCCGCATTGCAAGGTGCAATTCTGAAATTTTTTGCTTTTTCCTGCTCCTCTTAGCATGATAAAGAAGATTCAAAGAGAGTGAGATGCCAGCTCCTTTCGTTCAGTCAGTAGCTTCAATCATTTCTGGACGTTTTTCAATGGCAAAAATCATTGAATATTATAAATGCACAAACAGTAATTTCTCCGCATTGCAAGGTGCAATTCTGAAATTTTTTACTTTTTCCTGCTCCTCTTAGCATGACAAAGAAGATTCAAAGAGAGTGAGATGCCAGCTCCTTTCATTCAGTCAGTAGCTTCAATCATTTCTGGTATATGAATAACATGATGTTTTTCAATGGCAAAAATCAATGAATATTGTAAATGCACAAACAGTAATTTCTCCGCATTGCAAGGTGCAATTCTGAAATTTTTTGCTTTTTCCTGCTCCTCTTAGCATGATAAAGAAGATTCAAAGAGAGTGAGATGCCAGCTCCTTTCATTCAGTCAGTAGCTTCAATCATTTCTGGACGTTTTTCAATGGCAAAAATCAATGAATATTGTAAATGCACAAACAGTAATTTCTCCGCATTGCAAGGTGCAATTCTGAAATTTTTTGCTTTTTCCTGCTCCTCTTAGCATGATAAACAAGATTCAAAGAGAGTGAGATGCCAGCTCCTTTCATTCAGTCAGTAGCTTCAATCATTTCTGGACGTTTTTCAATGGCAAAAATCATTGAATATTGTAAATGCACAAACAGTAATTTCTCCGCATTGCAAGGTGCAATTCTGAAATTTTTTACTTTTTCCTGCTCCTCTTAGCATGATAAAGAAGATTCAAAGAGAGTGAGATGCCAGCTCCTTTCATTCAGTCAGTAGCTTCAATCATTTCTGGTATATGAATAACATGATGTTTTTCAATCGCAAAAATCAATGAATATTGTAAATGCACAAACAGTAATTTCTCCGCATTGCAAGGTGCAATTCTGAAATTTTTTGCTTTTTCCTGCTCCTCTTAGCATGATAAAGAAGATTCAAAGAGAGTGAGATGCCAGCTCCTTTCATTCAGTCAGTAGCTTCAATCATTTCTGGACGTTTTTCAATGGCAAAAATCAATGAATATTGTAAATGCACAAACAGTAATTTCTCCGCATTGCAAGGTGCAATTCTGAAATTTTTTGCTTTTTCCTGCTCCTCTAAGCATGATAAAGAAGATTCAAAGAGAGTGAGATGCCAGATCCTTTCCTTCAGTCAGTAGCTTCAATCATTTCTGGTATATGAATAACATGATGTTTTTCAATGGCAAAAATCAATGAATTTTGTAAATGCACAAACAGTAATTTCTCCGCATTGCAAGGCGCAATTCTGAAATTTTTTGCTTTTTCCTGCTCCTCTTAGCATGATAAAGAAGATTCAAAGAGAGTGAGATGCCAGCTCCTTTCATTCAGTCAGTAGCTTCAATCATTTCTGGACATTTTTCAATGGCAAAAATCAATGAATATTGTAAATGCACAAACAGTAATTTCTCCGCATTGCAAGGTGCAATTCTGAAATTTTTTGCTTTTTCCTGCTCCTCTTAGCATGATAAAGAAGATTCAAAGAGAGTGAGATGCCAGCTCCTTTCATTCAGTCAGTACCTTCAATCATTTCTGGACGTTTTTCAATGGCAAAAATCAATGAATATTGTAAATGCACAAACAGTAATTTCTCCGCATTGCAAGGTGCAATTCTGAAATTTTTTGCTTTTTCCTGCTCCTCTTAGCATGATAAAGAAGATTCAAAGAGAGTGAGATGCCAGCTCCTTTCATTCAGTCAGTAGCTTCAATCATTTCTGGACGTTTTTCAATGGCAAAAATCAATGAATATTGTAAATGCACAAACTGTAATTTCTCCGCATTGCAAGGTGCAATTCTGAAATTTTTTGCTTTTTCCTGCTCCTCTTAGCATGATAAAGAAGATTCAAAGAGAGTGAGATGCCAGCTCCTTTCATTCAGTCAGTAGCTTCAATCATTTCTGGTATATGAATAACATGATGTTTTTCAATAGCAAAAATCAATGAATATTGTAAATGCACAAACAGTAATTTCTCCGCATTGCAAGGTGCAATTCTGAAATTTTTTGCTTTTTCCTGCTCCTCTTAGCATGATAAAGAAGATTCAAAGAGAGTGAGATGCCAGCTCCTTTCATTCAGTCAGTAGCTTCAATCATTTCTGGACGTTTTTCAATGGCAAAAATCAATGAATATTGTAAATGCACAAACAGTAATTTCTCCGCATTGCAAGGTGCAATTCTGAAATTTTTTACTTTTTCCTGCTCCTCTTAGCATGATAAAGAAGATTCAAAGAGAGTGAGATGCCAGCTCCTTTCATTCAGTCAGTAGCTTCAATCATTTCTGGTATATGAATAACATGATGTTTTTCAATCGCAAAAATCAATGAATATTGTAAATGCACAAACAGTAATTTCTCCGCATTGCAAGGTGCAATTCTGAAATTTTTTGCTTTTTCCTGCTCCTCTTAGCATGATAAAGAAGATTCAAAGAGAGTGAGATGCCAGCTCCTTTCATTCAGTCAGTAGCTTCAATCATTTCTGGACGTTTTTCAATGGCAAAAATCAATGAAAATTGTAAATGCACAAACAGTAATTTCTCCGCATTGCAAGGTGCAATTCTGAAATTCTTTGCTTTTTCCTGCTCCTCTAAGCATGATAAAGAAGATTCAAAGAGAGTGAGATGCCAGATCCTTTCCTTCAGTCAGTAGCTTCAATCATTTCTGGTATATGAATAACATGATGTTTTTCAATGGCAAAAATCAATGAATTTTGTAAATGCACAAACAGTAATTTCTCCGCATTGCAAGGCGCAATTCTGAAATTTTTTACTTTTTCCTGCTCCTCTTAGCATGATAAAGAAGATTCAAAGAGAGTGAGATGCCAGCTCCTTTCATTCAGTCAGTAGCTTCAATCATTTCTGGTATATGAATAACATGATGTTTTTCAATGGCAAAAATCAATGAATATTGTAAATGCACAAACAGTAATTTCTCCGCATTGCAAGGTGCAATTCTGAAATTTTTTGCTTTTTCCTGCTCCTCTTAGCATGATAAAGAAGATTCAAAGAGAATGAGATGCCAGCTCCTTTCATTCAGTCAGTAGCTTCAATCATTTCTGGACGTTTTTCAATGGCAAAAATCAATGAATATTGTAAATGCACAAACAGTAATTTCTCCGCAATGCAAGGTGCAATTCTGAAATTTTTTGCTTTTTCCTGCTCCTCTTAGCATGATAAAGAAGATTCAAAGAGAGTGAGATGCCAGCTCCTTTCATTCAGTCAGTAGCTTTAATCATTTCTGGACGTTTTTCAATGGCAAAAATCATTGAATATTGTAAATGCACAATCAGTAATTTCTCCGCATTGCAAGGTGCAATTCTGAAATTTTTTACTTTTTCCTGCTCCTCTTAGCATGATAAAGAAGATTCAAAGAGAGTGAGATGCCAGCTCCTTTCATTCAGTCAGTAGCTTCAATCATTTCTGGTATATGAATAACATGATGTTTTTCAATCGCAAAAATCAATGAATATTGTAAATGCACAAACAGTAATTTCTCCGCATTGCAAGGTGCAATTCTGAAATTTTTTGCTTTTTCCTGCTCCTCTTAGCATGATAAAGAAGATTCAAAGAGAGTGAGATGCCAGCTCCTTTCATTCAGTCAGTAGCTTCAATCATTTCTGGACGTTTTTCAATGGCAAAAACCAATGAATATTGTAAATGCACAAACAGTAATTTCTCCGCATTGCAAGGTGCAATTCTGAAACTTTTTGCTTTTTCCTGCTCCTCTTAGCATGATAAAGAAGATTCAAAGAGAGTGAGATGCCAGATCCTTTCCTTCAGTCAGTAGCTTCAATCATTTCTGGTATATGAATAACATGATGTTTTTCAATGGCAAAAATCAATGAATTTTGTAAATGCACAAACAGTAGTTTCTCCGCATTGCAAGGCGCAATTCTGAAATTTTTTGCTTTTTCCTGCTCCTCTTAGCATGATAAAGAAGATTCAAAGAGAGTGAGATGCCAGCTCCTTTCATTCAGTCAGTAGCTTCAATCATTTCTGGACATTTTTCAATGGCAAAAATCAATGAATATTGTAAATGCACAAACAGTCATTTCTCCGCATTGCAAGGTGCAATTCTGAAATTTTTTGCTTTTTCCTGCTCCTCTTAGCATGATAAAGAAGATTCAAAGAGAGTGAGATGCCAGCTCCTTTCATTCAGTCAGTAGCTTCAATCATTTCTGGACGTTTTTCAATGGCAAAAATCAATGAATATTTTAAATGCACAAACAGTAATTTCTCCGCATTGCAAGGTGCAATTCTGAAATTTTTTGCTTTTTCCTGCTCCTCTTAGCATGATAAAGAAGATTCAAAGAGAGTGAGATGCCAGCTCCTTTCATTCAGTCAGTAGCTTCAATCATTTCTGAACGTTTTTCAATGGCAAAAATCAATGAATATTGTAAATGCACAAACAGTAATTTCTCCGCATTGCAAGGTGCAATTCTGAAATTTTTTGCTTTTTCCTGCTCCTCTTAGCATGATAAAGAAGATTCAAAGAGAGTGAGATGCCAGATCCTTTCCTTCAGTCAGTAGCTTCAATCATTTCTGGTATATGAATAACATGATGTTTTTCAATGGCAAAAATCAATGAATTTTGTAAATGCACAAACAGTAATTTCTCCGCATTGCAAGGCGCAATTCTGAAATTTTTTGCTTTTTCCTGCTCCTCTTAGCATGATAAAGAAGATTCAAAGAGAGTGAGATGCCAGCTCCTTTCATTCAGTCAGTAGCTTCAATCATTTCTGGACATTTTTCAATGGCAAAAATCAATGAATATTGTAAATGCACAAACAGTAATTTCTCCGCATTGCAAGGTGCAATTCTGAAATTTTTTGCTTTTTCCTGCTCCTCTTAGCATGATAAAGAAGATTCAAAGAGAGTGAGATGCCAGCTCCTTTCATTCAGTCAGTAGCTTCAATCATTTCTGGACGTTTTTCAATGGCAAAAATCAATGAATATTGTAAATGCACAAACAGTAATTTCTCCGCATTGCAAGGTGCAATTCTGAAATTTTTTGCTTTTTCCTGCTCCTCTTAGCATGATAAAGAAGATTCAAAGAGAGTGAGATGCCAGCTCCTTTCATTCAGTCAGTAGCTTCAATCATTTCTGGACGTTTTTCAATGGCAAAAATCAATGAATATTGTAAATGCACAAACAGTAATTTCTCCGCATTGCAATGTGCAATTCTGAAATTTTTTGCTTTTTCCTGCTCCTCTTAGCATGATAAAGAAGATTCAAAGAGAGTGAGATGCCAGCTCCTTTCATTCAGTCAGTAGCTTCAATCATTTCTGGACATTTTTCAATGGCAAAAATCAATGAATATTGTAAATGCACAAACAGTAATTTCTCCGCATTGCAAGGTGCAATTCTGAAATTTTTTGCTTTTTCCTGCTCCTCTTAGCATGATAAAGAAGATTCAAAGAGAGTGAGATGCCAGCTCCTTTCATTCAGTCAGTAGCTTCAATCATTTCTGGACGTTTTTCAATGGCAAAAATCAATGAATATTGTAAATGCACAAACAGTAATTTCTCCGCATTGCAAGGTGCAATTCTGAAATTTTTTGCTTTTTCCTGCTCCTCTTAGCATGATAAAGAAGATTCAAAGAGAGTGAGATGCCAGCTCCTTTCATTCAGTCAGTAGCTTCAATCATTTCTGGACGTTTTTCAATGGCAAAAATCAATGAATATTGTAAATGCACAAACAGTAATTTCTCCGCATTGCAATGTGCAATTCTGAAATTTTTTGCTTTTTCCTGCTCCTCTTAGCATGATAAAGAAGATTCAAAGAGAGTGAGATGCCAGCTCCTTTCATTCAGTCAGTAGCTTCAAACATTTCTGGTACATGAATAACATGATGTTTTTCAATGGCAAAAATCAATGAATATTGTAAATGCACAAACAGTAATTTCTCCGCATTGCAAGGTGCAATTCTGAAATTTTTTGCTTTTTCCTGCTCCTCTTAGCATGATAAAGAAGATTCAAAGAGAGTGAGATGCCAGCTCCTTTCATTCAGTCAGTAGCTTCAATCATTTCTGGACGTTTTTCAATGGCAAAAATCATTGAATATTGTAAATGCACAAACAGTAATTTCTCCGCATTGCAAGGTGCAATTCTGAAATTTTTTACTTTTTCCTGCTCCTCTTAGCATGATAAAGAAGATTCAAAGAGAGTGAGATGCCAGCTCCTTTCATTCAGTCAGTAGCTTCAATCATTTCTGGTATATGAATAACATGATGTTTTTCAATCGCAAAAATCAATGAATATTGTAAATGCACAAACAGTAATTTCTCCGCATTGCAAGGTGCAATTCTGAAATTTTTTGCTTTTTCCTGCTCCTCTTAGCATGATAAAGAAGATTCAAAGAGAGTGGGATGCCAGCTCCTTTCATTCAGTCAGTAGCTTCAATCATTTCTGGACGTTTTTCAATGGCAAAAATCAATGAATATTGTAAATGCACAAACAGTAATTTCTCCGCATTGCAAGGTGCAATTCTGAAATTTTTTGCTTTTTCCTGCTCCTCTAAGCATGATAAAGAAGATTCAAAGAGAGTGAGATGCCAGATCCTTTCCTTCAGTCAGTAGCTTCAATCATTTCTGGTATATGAATAACATGATGTTTTTCAATGGCAAAAATCAATGAATTTTGTAAATGCACAAACAGTAATTTCTCCGCATTGCAAGGCGCAATTCTGAAATTTTTTGCTTTTTCCTGCTCCTCTTAGCATGATAAAGAAGATTCAAAGAGAGTGAGATGCCAGCTCCTTTCATTCAGTCAGTAGCTTCAATCATTTCTGGACATTTTTCAATGGCAAAAATCAATGAATATTGTAAATGCACAAACAGTAATTTCTCCGCATTGCAAGGTGCAATTCTGAAATTTTTTGCTTTTTCCTGCTCCTCTTAGCATGATAAAGAAGATTCAAAGAGAGTGAGATGCCAGCTCCTTTCATTCAGTCAGTAGCTACAATCATTTCTGGACGTTTTTCAATGGCAAAAATCAATGAATATTGTAAATGCACAAACAGTAATTTCTCCGCATTGCAAGGTGCAATTCTGAAATTTTTTGCTTTTTCCTGCTCCTCTTAGCATGATAAAGAAGATTCAAAGAGAGTGAGATGCCAGCTCCTTTCATTCAGTCAGTACCTTCAATTATTTCTGGACCTTTTTCAATGGCAAAAATCAATGAATATTGTAAATGCACAAACAGTAATTTCTCCGCATTGCAAGGTGCAATTTTGAAATTTTTTGCTTTTTCCTGCTCCTCTTAGCATGATAAAGAAGATTCAAAGAGAGTGAGATGCCAGCTCCTTTCATTCAGTCAGTAGCTTCAATCATTTCTGGACGTTTTTCAATGGCAAAAATCAATGAATATTGTAAATGCACAAACTGTAATTTCTCCGCATTGCAAGGTGCAATTCTGAAATTTTTTGCTTTTTCCTGCTCCTCTTAGCATGATAAAGAAGATTCAAAGAGAGTGAGATGCCAGCTCCTTTCATTCAGTCAGTAGCTTCAATCATTTCTGGTATATGAATAACATGATGTTTTTCAATAGCAAAAATCAATGAATATTGTAAATGCACAAACAGTAATTTCTCCGCATTGCAAGGTGCAATTCTGAAATTTTTTGCTTTTTCCTGCTCCTCTTAGCATGATAAAGAAGATTCAAAGAGAGTGAGATGCCAGCTCCTTTCATTCAGTCAGTAGCTTCAATCATTTCTGGACGTTTTTCAATGGCAAAAATCAATGAATATTGTAAATGCACAAACAGTAATTTCTCCGCATTGCAAGGTGCAATTCTGAAATTTTTTACTTTTTCCTGCTCCTCTTAGCATGATAAAGAAGATTCAAAGAGAGTGAGATGCCAGCTCCTTTCATTCAGTCAGTAGCTTCAATCATTTCTGGTATATGAATAACATGATGTTTTTCAATCGCAAAAATCAATGAATATTGTAAATGCACAAACAGTAATTTCTCCGCATTGCAAGGTGCAATTCTGAAATTTTTTGCTTTTTCCTGCTCCTCTTAGCATGATAAAGAAGATTCAAAGAGAGTGAGATGCCAGCTCCTTTCATTCAGTCAGTAGCTTCAATCATTTCTGGACGTTTTTCAATGGCAAAAATCAATGAATATTGTAAATGCACAAACAGTAATTTCTCCGCATTGCAAGGTGCAAATCTGAATTTTTTTGCTTTTTCCTGCTCCTCTAAGCATGATAAAGAAGATTCAAAGAGAGTGAGATGCCATATCCTTTCCTTCAGTCAGTAGCTTCAATCATTTCTGGTATATGAATAACATGATGTTTTTCAATGGCAAAAATCAATGAATTTTGTAAATGCACAAACAGTAATTTCTCCGCATTGCAAGGCGCAATTCTGAAATTTTTTGCTTTTTCCTGCTCCTCTTAGCATGATAAAGAAGATTCAAAGAGAGTGAGATGCCAGCTCCTTTCATTCAGTCAGTAGCTTCAATCATTTCTGGACATTTTTCAATGGCAAAAATCAATGAATATTGTAAATGCACAAACAGTAATTTCTCCGCATTGCAAGGTGCAATTCTGAAATTTTTTGCTTTTTCCTGCTCCTCTTAGCATGATAAAGAAGATTCAAAGAGAGTGAGATGCCAGCTCCTTTCATTCAGTCAGTAGCTTCAATCATTTCTGGACGTTTTTCAATGGCAAAAATCAATGAATATTGTAAATGCACAAACAGTAATTTCTCCGCATTGCAAGGTGCAATTCTGAAATTTTTTGCTTTTTCCTGCTCCTCTTAGCATGATAAAGAAGATTCAAAGAGAGCGAGATGCCAGCTCCTTTCATTCAGTCAGTACCTTCAATCATTTCTGGACGTTTTTCAATGGCAAAAATCAATGAATATTTAAATGCACAAACAGTAATTTCTCCGCATTGCAAGGTGCAATTCTGAAATTTTTTGCTTTTTCCTGCTCCTCTTAGCATGATAAAGAAGATTCAAAGAGAGTGAGATGCCAGCTCCTTTCATTCAGTCAGTAGCTTCAATCATTTCTGGACGTTTTTCAATGGCAAAAATCAATGAATATTGTAAATGCACAAACTGTAATTTCTCCGCATTGCAAGGTGCAATTCTGAAATTTTTTGCTTTTTCCTGCTCCTCTTAGCATGATAAAGAAGATTCAAAGAGAGTGAGATGCCAGCTCCTTTCATTCAGTCAGTAGCTTCAATCATTTCTGGTATATGAATAACATGATGTTTTTCAATAGCAAAAATCAATGAATATTGTAAATGCACAAACAGTAATTTCTCCGCATTGCAAGGTGCAATTCTGAAATTTTTTGCTTTTTCCTGCTCCTCTTAGCATGATAAAGAAGATTCAAAGAGAGTGAGATGCCAGCTCCTTTCATTCAGTCAGTAGCTTCAATCATTTCTGGACGTTTTTCAATGGCAAAAATCAATGAATATTGTAAATGCACAAACAGTAATTTCTCCGCATTGCAATGTGCAATTCTGAAATTTTTTGCTTTTTCCTGCTCCTCTTAGCATGATAAAGAAGATTCAAAGAGAGTGAGATGCCAGCTCCTTTCATTCAGTCAGTAGCTTCAATCATTTCTGGACATTTTTCAATGGCAAAAATCAATGAATATTGTAAATGCACAAACAGTAATTTCTCCGCATTGCAAGGTGCAATTCTGAAATTTTTTGCTTTTTCCTGCTCCTCTTAGCATGATAAAGAAGATTCAAAGAGAGTGAGATGCCAGCTCCTTTCATTCAGTCAGTAGCTTCAATCATTTCTGGACGTTTTTCAATGGCAAAAATCAATGAATATTGTAAATGCACAAACAGTAATTTCTCCGCATTGCAAGGTGCAATTCTGAAATTTTTTGCTTTTTCCTGCTCCTCTTAGCATGATAAAGAAGATTCAAAGAGAGTGAGATGCCAGCTCCTTTCATTCAGTCAGTAGCTTCAATCATTTCTGGACGTTTTTCAATGGCAAAAATCAATGAATATTGTAAATGCACAAACAGTAATTTCTCCGCATTGCAATGTGCAATTCTGAAATTTTTTGCTTTTTCCTGCTCCTCTTAGCATGATAAAGAAGATTCAAAGAGAGTGAGATGCCAGCTCCTTTCATTCAGTCAGTAGCTTCAATCATTTCTGGACATTTTTCAATGGCAAAAATCAATGAATATTGTAAATGCACAAACAGTAATTTCTCTGCATTGCAAGGTGCAATTCTGAAATTTTTTGCTTTTTCCTGCTCCTCTTAGCATGATAAAGAAGATTCAAAGAGAGTGAGATGCCAGATCCTTTCATTCAGTCAGTAGCTTCAATCATTTCTGGACGTTTTTCAATGGCAAAAATCATTGAATATTGTAAATGCACAAACAGTAATTTCTCCGCATTGCAAGGTGCAATTCTGAAATTTTTTACTTTTTCCTGCTCCTCTTAGCATGATAAAGAAGATTCAAAGAGAGTGAGATGCCAGCTCCTTTCATTCAGTCAGTAGCTTCAATCATTTCTGGTATATGAATAACATGATGTTTTTCAATCGCAAAAATCAATGAATATTGTAAATGCACAAACAGTAATTTCTCCGCATTGCAAGGTGCAATTCTGAAAATTTTTGCTTTTTCCTGCTCCTCTTAGCATGATAAAGAAGATTCAAAGAGAGTGAGATGCCAGCTCCTTTCATTCAGTCAGTAGCTTCAATCATTTCTGGACGTTTTTCAATGGCAAAAATCAATGAATATTGTAAATGCACAAACAGTAATTTCTCCGCATTGCAATGTGCAATTCTGAAATTTTTTGCTTTTTCCTGCTCCTCTTAGCATGATAAAGAAGATTCAAAGAGAGTGAGATGCCAGCTCCTTTCATTCAGTCAGTAGCTTCAATCATTTCTGGACATTTTTCAATGGCAAAAATCAATGAATATTGTAAATGCACAAACAGTAATTTCTCTGCATTGCAAGGTGCAATTCTGAAATTTTTTGCTTTTTCCTGCTCCTCTTAGCATGATAAAGAAGATTCAAAGAGAGTGAGATGCCAGCTCCTTTCATTCAGTCAGTAGCTTCAATCATTTCTGGACGTTTTTCAATGGCAAAAATCATTGAATATTGTAAATGCACAAACAGTAATTTCTCCGCATTGCAAGGTGCAATTCTGAAATTTTTTACTTTTTCCTGCTCCTCTTAGCATGATAAAGAAGATTCAAAGAGAGTGAGATGCCAGCTCCTTTCATTCAGTCAGTAGCTTCAATCATTTCTGGTATATGAATAACATGATGTTTTTCAATCGCAAAAATCAATGAATATTGTAAATGCACAAACAGTAATTTCTCCGCATTGCAAGGTGCAATTCTGAAATTTTTTGCTTTTTCCTGCTCCTCTTAGCATGATAAAGAAGATTCAAAGAGAGTGAGATGCCAGCTCCTTTCATTCAGTCAGTAGCTTCAATCATTTCTGGACGTTTTTCAATGGCAAAAATCAATGAATATAGTAAATGCACAAACAGTAATTTCTCCGCATTGCAAGGTGCAATTCTGAAATTTTTTGCTTTTTCCTGCTCCTCTTAGCATGATAAAGAAGATTCAAAGAGAGTGAGATGCCAGATCCTTTCCTTCAGTCAGTAGCTTCAATCATTTCTGGTATATGAATAACATGATGTTTTTCAATGGCAAAAATCAATGAATTTTGTAAATGCACAAACAGTAATTTCTCCACATTGCAAGGCGCAATTCTGAAATTTTTTGCTTTTTCCTGCTCCTCTTAGCATGATAAAGAAGATTCAAAGAGAGTGAGATGCCAGCTCCTTTCATTCAGTCAGTAGCTTCAATCATTTCTGGACATTTTTCAATGGCAAAAATCAATGAATATTGTAAATGCACAAACAGTAATTTCTCCGCATTGCAAGGTGCAATTCTGAAATTTTTTGCTTTTTCCTGCTCCTCTTAGCATGATAAAGAAGATTCAAAGAGAGTGAGATGCCAGCTCCTTTCATTCAGTCAGTAGCTTCAATCATTTCTGGACGTTTTTCAATGGCAAAAATCAATGAATATTGTAAATGCACAAACAGTAATTTCTCCGCATTGCAAGGTGCAATTCTGAAATTTTTTGCTTTTTCCTGCTCCTCTTAGCATGATAAAGAAGATTCAAAGAGAGTGAGATGCCAGCTCCTTTCATTCAGTCAGTAGCTTCAATCATTTCTGGACGTTTTTCAATGGCAAAAATCAATGAATATTGTAAATGCACAAACAGTAATTTCTCCGCATTGCAAGGTGCAATTCTGAAATTTTTTGCTTTTTCCTGCTCCTCTTAGCATGATAAAGAAGATTCAAAGAGAGTGAGATGCCAGATCCTTTCCTTCAGTCAGTAGCTTCAATCATTTCTGGTATATGAATAACATGATGTTTTTCAATGGCAAAAATCAATGAATTTTGTAAATGCACAAACAGTAATTTCTCCGCATTGCAAGGCGCAATTCTGAAATTTTTTGCTTTTTCCTGCTCCTCTTAGCATGATAAAGAAGATTCAAAGAGAGTGAGATGCCAGCTCCTTTCATTCAGTCAGTAGCTTCAATCATTTCTGGACATTTTTCAATGGCAAAAATCAATGAATATTGTAAATGCACAAACAGTAATTTCTCCGCATTGCAAGGTGCAATTCTGAAATTTTTTGCTTTTTCCTGCTCCTCTTAGCATGATAAAGAAGATTCAAAGAGAGTGAGATGCCAGCTCCTTTCATTCAGTCAGTAGCTTCAATCATTTCTGGACGTTTTTCAATGGCAAAAATCAATGAATATTGTAAATGCACAAACAGTAATTTCTCCGCATTGCAAGGTGCAATTCTGAAATTTTTTGCTTTTTCCTGCTCCTCTTAGCATGATAAAGAAGATTCAAAGAGAGTGAGATGCCAGCTCCTTTCATTCAGTCAGTAGCTTCAATCATTTCTGGACGTTTTTCAATGGCAAAAATCAATGAATATTGTAAATGCACAAACAGTAATTTCTCCTCATTGCAATGTGCAATTCTGAAATTTTTTGCTTTTTCCTGCTCCTCTTAGCATGATAAAGAAGATTCAAAGAGAGTGAGATGCCAGCTCCTTTCATTCAGTCAGTAGCTTCAATCATTTCTGGACATTTTTCAATGGCAAAAATCAATGAATATTGTAAATGCACAAACAGTAATTTCTCCGCATTGCAAGGTGCAATTCTGAAATTTTTTGCTTTTTCCTGCTCCTCTTAGCATGATAAAGAAGATTCAAAGAGAGTGAGATGCCAGCTCCTTTCATTCAGTCAGTAGCTTCAATCATTTCTGGACGTTTTTCAATGACAAAAATCAATGAATATTGTAAATGCACAAACAGTAATTTCTCTGCATTGCAAGGTGCAATTCTGAAATTTTTTGCTTTTTCCTGCTCCTCTTAGCATGATAAAGAAGATTCAAAGAGAGTGAGATGCCAGATCCTTTCCTTCAGTCAGTAGCTTCAATCATTTCTGGTATATGAATAACATGATGTTTTTCAATGGCAAAAATCAATGAATTTTGTAAATGCACAAACAGTAATTTCTCCGCATTGCAAGGCGCAATTCTGAAATTTTTTGCTTTTTCCTGCTCCTCTTAGCATGATAAAGAAGATTCAAAGAGAGTGAGATGCCAGCTCCTTTCATTCAGTCAGTAGCTTCAATCATTTCTGGACATTTTTCAATGGCAAAAATCAATGAATATTGTAAATGCACAAACAGTAATTTCTCCGCATTGCAAGGTGCAATTCTGAAATTTTTTGCTTTTTCCTGCTCCTCTTAGCATGATAAAGAAGATTCAAAGAGAGTGAGATGCCAGCTCCTTTCATTCAGTCAGTAGCTTCAATCATTTCTGGACGTTTTTCAATGGCAAAAATCAATGAATATTGTAAATGCACAAACAGTAATTTCTCCGCATTGCAAGGTGCAATTCTGAAATTTTTTGCTTTTTCCTGCTCCTCTTAGCATGATAAAAAAGATTCAAAGAGAGTGAGATGCCAGCTCCTTTCATTCAGTCAGTAGCTTCAATCATTTCTGGACGTTTTTCAATGGCAAAAATCAATGAATATTGTAAATGCACAAACAGTAATTTCTCCGCATTGCAATGTGCAATTCTGAAATTTTTTGCTTTTTCCTGCTCCTCTTAGCATGATAAAGAAGATTCAAAGAGAGTGAGATGCCAGCTCCTTTCATTCAGTCAGTAGCTTCAAACATTTCTGGTACATGAATAACATGATGTTTTTCAATGGCAAAAATCAATGAATATTGTAAATGCACAAACAGTAATTTCTCCGCATTGCAAGGTGCAATTCTGAAATTTTTTGCTTTTTCCTGCTCCTCTTAGCATGATAAAGAAGATTCAAAGAGAGTGAGATGCCAGCTCCTTTCGTTCAGTCAGTAGCTTCAATCATTTCTGGACGTTTTTCAATGGCAAAAATCATTGAATATTATAAATGCACAAACAGTAATTTCTCCGCATTGCAAGGTGCAATTCTGAAATTTTTTACTTTTTCCTGCTCCTCTTAGCATGATAAAGAAGATTCAAAGAGAGTGAGATGCCAGCTCCTTTCATTCAGTCAGTAGCTTCAATCATTTCTGGTATATGAATAACATGATGTTTTTCAATGGCAAAAATCAATGAATATTGTAAATGCACAAACAGTAATTTCTCCGCATTGCAAGGTGCAATTCTGAAATTTTTTGCTTTTTCCTGCTCCTCTTAGCATGATAAAGAAGATTCAAAGAGAGTGAGATGCCAGCTCCTTTCATTCAGTCAGTAGCTTCAATCATTTCTGGACGTTTTTCAATGGCAAAAATCAATGAATATTGTAAATGCACAAACAGTAATTTCTCCGCATTGCAAGGTGCAATTCTGAAATTTTTTGCTTTTTCCTGCTCCTCTTAGCATGATAAACAAGATTCAAAGAGAGTGAGATGCCAGCTCATTTCATTCAGTCAGTAGCTTCAATCATTTCTGGACGTTTTTCAATGGCAAAAATCATTGAATATTGTAAATGCACAAACAGTAATTTCTCCGCATTGCAAGGTGCAATTCTGAAATTTTTTACTTTTTCCTGCTCCTCTTAGCATGATAAAGAAGATTCAAAGAGAGTGAGATGCCAGCTCCTTTCATTCAGTCAGTAGCTTCAATCATTTCTGGTATATGAATAACATGATGTTTTTCAATCGCAAAAATCAATGAATATTGTAAATGCACAAACAGTAATTTCTCCGCATTGCAAGGTGCAATTCTGAAATTTTTTGCTTTTTCCTGCTCCTCTTAGCATGATAAAGAAGATTCAAAGAGAGTGAGATGCCAGCTCCTTTCATTCAGTCAGTAGCTTCAATCATTTCTGGACGTTTTTCAATGGCAAAAATCAATGAATATTGTAAATGCACAAACAGTAATTTCTGCGCATTGCAAGGTGCAATTCTGAAATTTTTTGCTTTTTCCTGCTCCTCTAAGCATGATAAAGAAGATTCAAAGAGAGTGAGATGCCAGATCCTTTCCTTCAGTCAGTAGCTTCAATCATTTCTGGTATATGAATAACATGATGTTTTTCAATGGCAAAAATCAATGAATTTTGTAAATGCACAAACAGTAATTTCTCCGCATTGCAAGGCGCAATTCTGAAATTTTTTGCTTTTTCCTGCTCCTCTTAGCATGATAAAGAAGATTCAAAGAGAGTGAGATGCCAGCTCCTTTCATTCAGTCAGTAGCTTCAATCATTTCTGGACATTTTTCAATGGCAAAAATCAATGAATATTGTAAATGCACAAACAGTAATTTCTCCGCATTGCAAGGTGCAATTCTGAAATTTTTTGCTTTTTCCTGCTCCTCTTAGCATGATAAAGAAGATTCAGAGAGTGAGATGCCAGCTCCTTTCATTCAGTCAGTAGCTTCAATCATTTCTGGACGTTTTTCAATGGCAAAAATCAATGAATATTGTAAATGCACAAACAGTAATTTCTCCGCATTGCAAGGTGCAATTCTGAAATTTTTTGCTTTTTCCTGCTCCTCTTAGCATGATAAAGAAGATTCAAAGAGAGTGAGATGCCAGCTCCTTTCATTCAGTCAGTACCTTCAATCATTTCTGGACGTTTTTCAATGGCAAAAATCAATGAATATTGTAAATGCACAAACAGTAATTTCTCCGCATTGCAAGGTGCAATTCTGAAATTTTTTGCTTTTTCCTGCTCCTCTTAGCATGATAAAGAAGATTCAAAGAGAGTGAGATGCCAGCTCCTTTCATTCAGTCAGTAGCTTCAATCATTTCTGGCCTTTTTTCAATGGCAAAAATCAATGAATATTGTAAATGCACAAACTGTAATTTCTCCGCATTACAAGGTGCAATTCTGAAATGACTGAATGAAAGGAGCTGGCATCTCACTCTCTTTGAATCTTCTTTATCATGCTAAGAGGAGCAGGAAAAAGCAAAAAATTTCAGAATTGCACATTGCAATGCGGAGAAATTACTGTTTGTGCATTTACAATATTCATTGATTTTTGCCATTGAAAAACGTCCAGAAATGATTGAAGCTACTGACTGAATGAAAGGAGCTGGCATCTCACTCTCTTTGAATCTTCTTTAACATGCAAGGAGGAGCAGGAAAAAGCAAAAAATTTCAGAATTGCACCTTGCAATGCGGAGAAATTACTGTTTGTGCATTTACAATATTCATTGATTTTTGCCATTGAAAAACGTCCAGAAATGATTGAAGCTACTGACTGAATGAAAGGAGCTGGCATCTCACTCTCTTTGAATCTTCTTTATCATGCTAAGAGGAGCAGGAAAAAGCAAAAAATTTCAGAATTGCACCTTGCAATGCGGAGAAATTACTGTTTGTGCATTTACAATATTCATTGATTTTTGCCATTGAAAAATGTCCAGAAATGATTGAAGCTACTGACTGAATGAAAGGAACTGGCATCTCACTCTCTTTGAATCTTCTTTATCATGCTAAGAGGAGCAGGAAAAAGCAAAAAATTTCAGAATTGCGCCTTGCAATGCGGAGAAATTACTGTTTGTGCATTTACAAAATTCATTGATTTTTGCCATTGAAAAACATCATGTTATTCATATACCAGAAATGATTGAAGCTACTGACTGAAGGAAAGGATCTGGCATCTCACTCTCTTTGAATCTTCTTTATCATGCTAAGAGGAGCAGGAAAAAGCAAAAAATTTCAGAATTCCACCTTGCAATGCGGAGAAATTACTGTTTGTGCATTTACAATATTCATTGATTTTTGCCATTGAAAAACGTCCAGAAATGATTGAAGCTACTGACTGAATGAAAGGAGCTGGCATCTCACTCTCTTTGAATCTTCTTTATCATGCTAAGAGGAGCAGGAAAAAGCAAAAAATTTCAGAATTGCACCTTGCAATGCGGAGAAATTACTGTTTGTGCATTTACAATATTCATTGATTTTTGCCATTGAAAAACGTCCAGAAATGATTGAAGCTACTGACTGAATGAAAGGAGCTGGCATCTCACTCTCTTTGAATCTTCTTTATCATGCTAAGAGGAGCAGGAAAAAGCAAAAAATTTCAGAATTGCACCTTGCAATGCGGAGAAATTACTGTTTGTGCATTTACAATATTCATTGATTTTTGCCATTGAAAAATGTCCAGAAATGATTGAAGCTACTGACTGAATGAAAGGAGCTGGGATCTCACTCTCTTTGAATCTTCTTTATCATGCTAAGAGGAGCAGGAAAAAGCAAAAAATTTCAGAATTGCGCCTTGCAATGCGGAGGAATTACTGTTTGTGCATTTACAAAATTCATTGATTTTTGCCATTGAAAAACATCATGTTATTCATATACCAGAAATGATTGAAGCTACTGACTGAAGGAAAGGATCTGGCATCTCACTCTCTTTGAATCTTCTTTATCATGCTAAGAGGAGCAGGAAAAAGCAAAAAATTTCAGAATTGCACCTTGCAATGCAGAGAAATTACTGTTTGTGCATTTACAATATTCATTGATTTTTGTCATTGAAAAACGTCCAGAAATGATTGAAGCTACTGACTGAATGAAAGGAGCTGGCATCTCACTCTCTTTGAATATTCTTTATCATGCTAAGAGGAGCAGGAAAAAGCAAAAAATTTCAGAATTGCACCTTGCAATGCGGAGAAATTACTGTTTGTGCATTTACAATATTCATTGATTTTTGCCATTGAAAAATGTCCAGAAATGATTGAAGCTACTGACTGAATGAAAGGAGCTGGCATCTCACTCTCTTTGAATCTTCTTTATCATGCTAAGAGGAGCAGGAAAAAGTAAAAAATTTCAGAATTGCACATTGCAATGCGGAGAAATTACTGTTTGTGCATTTACAATATTCATTGATTTTTGCCATTGAAAAACGTCCAGAAATGATTGAAGCTACTGACTGAATGAAAGGAGCTGGCATCTCACTCTCTTTGAATCTTCTTTATCATGCTAAGAGGAGCAGGAAAAAGCAAAAAATTTCAGAATTGCACCTTGCAATGCGGAGAAATTACTGTTTGTGCATTTACAATATTCATTGATTTTTGCCATTGAAAAACGTCCAGAAATGATTGAAGCTACTGACTGAATGAAAGGAGCTGGCATCTCACTCTCTTTGAATCTTCTTTATCATGCTAAGAGGAGCAGCAAAAAGCAAAAAATTTCAGAATTGCACCTTGCAATGCGGAGAAATTACTGTTTGTGCATTTACAATATTCATTGATTTTTGCCATTGAAAAATGTCCAGAAATGATTGAAGCTACTGACTGAATGAAAGGAGCTGGCATCTCACTCTCTTTGAATCTTCTTTATCATGCTAAGAGGAGCAGGAAAAAGCAAAAAATTTCAGAATTGCGCCTTGCAATGCGGAGAAATTACTGTTTGTGCATTTACAAAATTCATTGATTTTTGCCATTGAAAAACATCATGTTATTCATATACCAGAAATGATTGAAGCTACTGACTGAAGGAAAGGATCTGGCATCTCACTCTCTTTGAATCTTCTTTATCATGCTAAGAGGAGCAGGAAAAAGTAAAAAATTTCAGAATTGCACCTTGCAATGCGGAGAAATTACTGTTTGTGCATTTACAATATTCAATGATTTTTGCCATTGAAAAACGTCCAGAAATGATTGAAGCTACTGACTGAATGAAAGGAGCTGGCATCTCACTCTCTTTGAATCTTCTTTATCATGCTAAGAGGAGCAGGAAAAAGCAAAAAATTTCAGAATTGCACCTTGCAATGCAGAGAAATTACTGTTTGTGCATTTACAATATTCATTGATTTTTGCCATTGGAAAATGTCCAGAAATGATTGAAGCTACTGACTGAATGAAAGGAGCTGGCATCTCACTCTCTTTGAATCTTCTTTATCATGCTAAGAGGAGCAGGAAAAAGCAAAAAATTTCAGAATTGCACATTGCAATGCGGAGAAATTACTGTTTGTGCATTTACAATATTCATTGATTTTTGCCATTGAAAAACGTCCAGAAATGATTGAAGCTACTGACTGAATGAAAGGAGCTGGCATCTCACTCTCTTTGAATCTTCTTTATCATGCTAAGAGGAGCAGGAAAAAGCAAAAAATTTCAGAATTGCACCTTGCAATGCGGAGAAATTACTGTTTGTGCATTTACAATATTCATTGATTTTTGCGATTGAAAAACATCATGTTATTCATATACCAGAAATGATTGAAGCTACTGACTGAATGAAAGGAGCTGGCATCTCACTCTCTTTGAATCTTCTTTATCATGCTAAGAGGAGCAGGAAAAAGTAAAAAATTTCAGAATTGCACCTTGCAATGCGGAGAAATTACTGTTTGTGCATTTACAATATTCAATGATTTTTGCCATTGAAAAACGTCCAGAAATGATTGAAGCTACTGACTGAATGAAAGGATCTGGCATCTCACTCTCTTTGAATCTTCTTTATCATGCTAAGAGGAGCAGGAAAAAGCAAAAAATTTCAGAATTGCACCTTGCAATGCAGAGAAATTACTGTTTGTGCATTTACAATATTCATTGATTTTTGCCATTGAAAAATGTCCAGAAATGATTGAAGCTACTGACTGAATGAAAGGAGCTGGCATCTCACTCTCTTTGAATCTTCTTTATCATGCTAAGAGGAGCAGGAAAAAGCAAAAAATTTCAGAATTGCACATTGCAATGCGGAGAAATTACTGTTTGTGCATTTACAATATTCATTGATTTTTGCCATTGAAAAACGTCCAGAAATGATTGAAGCTACTGACTGAATGAAAGGAGCTGGCATCTCACTCTCTTTGAATCTTCTTTATCATGCTAAGAGGAGCAGGAAAAAGCAAAAAATTTCAGAATTGCACCTTGCAATGCGGAGAAATTACTGTTTGTGCATTTACAATATTCATTGATTTTTGCCATTGAAAAACGTCCAGAAATGATTGAAGCTACTGACTGAATGAAAGGAGCTGGCATCTCACTCTCTTTGAATCTTCTTTATCATGCTAAGAGGAGCAGGAAAAAGCAAAAAATTTCAGAATTGCACCTTGCAATGCGGAGAAATTACTGTTTGTGCATTTACAATATTCATTGATTTTTGCCATTGAAAAATGTCCAGAAATGATTGAAGCTACTGACTGAATGAAAGGAGCTGGCATCTCACTCTCTTTGAATCTTCTTTATCATGCTAAGAGGAGCAGGAAAAAGCAAAAAATTTCAGAATTGCACATTGCAATGCGGAGAAATTACTGTTTGTGCATTTACAATATTCATTGATTTTTGCCATTGAAAAACGTCCAGAAATGATTGAAGCTACTGACTGAATGAAAGGAGCTGGCATCTCACTCTCTTTGAATCTTCTTTATCATGCTAAGAGGAGCAGGAAAAAGCAAAAAATTTCAGAATTGCACCTTGCAATGCGGAGAAATTACTGTTTGTGCATTTACAATATTCATTGATTTTTGCGATTGAAAAACATCATGTTATTCATATACCAGAAATGATTGAAGCTACTGACTGAATGAAAGGAGCTGGCATCTCACTCTCTTTGAATCTTCTTTATCATGCTAAGAGGAGCAGGAAAAAGTAAAAAATTTCAGAATTGCACCTTGCAATGCGGAGAAATTACTGTTTGTGCATTTACAATATTCAATGATTTTTGCCATTGAAAAACGTCCAGAAATGATTGAAGCTACTGACTGAATGAAAGGATCTGGCATCTCACTCTCTTTGAATCTTCTTTATCATGCTAAGAGGAGCAGGAAAAAGCAAAAAATTTCAGAATTGCACCTTGCAATGCAGAGAAATTACTGTTTGTGCATTTACAATATTCATTGATTTTTGCCATTGAAAAATGTCCAGAAATGATTGAAGCTACTGACTGAATGAAAGGAGCTGGCATCTCACTCTCTTTGAATCTTCTTTATCATGCTAAGAGGAGCAGGAAAAAGCAAAAAATTTCAGAATTGCACATTGCAATGCGGAGAAATTACTGTTTGTGCATTTACAATATTCATTGATTTTTGCCATTGAAAAACGTCCAGAAATGATTGAAGCTACTGACTGAATGAAAGGAGCTGGCATCTCACTCTCTTTGAATCTTCTTTATCATGCTAAGAGGAGCAGGAAAAAGCAAAAAATTTCAGAATTGCACCTTGCAATGCGGAGAAATTACTGTTTGTGCATTTACAATATTCATTGATTTTTGCCATTGAAAAACGTCCAGAAATGATTGAAGCTACTGACTGAATGAAAGGAGCTGGCATCTCACTCTCTTTGAATCTTCTTTATCATGCTAAGAGGAGCAGGAAAAAGCAAAAAATTTCAGAATTGCACCTTGCAATGCGGAGAAATTACTGTTTGTGCATTTACAATATTCATTGATTTTTGCCATTGAAAAATGTCCAGAAATGATTGAAGCTACTGACTGAATGAAAGGAGCTGGCATCTCACTCTCTTTGAATCTTCTTTATCATGCTAAGAGGAGCAGGAAAAAGCAAAAAATTTCAGAATTGCACATTGCAATGCGGAGAAATTACTGTTTGTGCATTTACAATATTCATTGATTTTTGCCATTGAAAAACGTCCAGAAATGATTGAAGCTACTGACTGAATGAAAGGAGCTGGCATCTCACTCTCTTTGAATCTTCTTTATCATGCTAAGAGGAGCAGGAAAAAGCAAAAAATTTCAGAATTGCACCTTGCAATGCAGAGAAATTACTGTTTGTGCATTTACAATATTCATTGATTTTTGCCATTGAAAAATGTCCAGAAATGATTGAAGCTACTGACTGAATGAAAGGAGCTGGCATCTCACTCTCTTTGAATCTTCTTTATCATGCTAAGAGGAGCAGGAAAAAGCAAAAAATTTCAGAATTGCACATTGCAATGCGGAGAAATTACTGTTTGTGCATTTACAATATTCATTGATTTTTGCCATTGAAAAACGTCCAGAAATGATTGAAGCTACTGACTGAATGAAAGGAGCTGGCATCTCACTCTCTTTGAATCTTCTTTATCATGCTAAGAGGAGCAGGAAAAAGCAAAAAATTTCAGAATTGCACCTTGCAATGCGGAGAAATTACTGTTTGTGCATTTACAATATTCATTGATTTTTGCCATTGAAAAACGTCCAGAAATGATTGAAGCTACTGACTGAATGAAAGGAGCTGGCATCTCACTCTCTTTGAATCTTCTTTATCATGCTAAGAGGAGCAGGAAAAAGCAAAAAATTTCAGAATTGCACCTTGCAATGCGGAGAAATTACTGTTTGTGCATTTACAATATTCATTGATTTTTGCCATTGAAAAATGTCCAGAAATGATTGAAGCTACTGACTGAATGAAAGGAGCTGGCATCTCACTCTCTTTGAATCTTCTTTATCATGCTAAGAGGAGCAGGAAAAAGCAAAAAATTTCAGAATTGCACATTGCAATGCGGAGAAATTACTGTTTGTGCATTTACAATATTCATTGATTTTTGCCATTGAAAAACGTCCAGAAATGATTGAAGCTACTGACTGAATGAAAGGAGCTGGCATCTCACTCTCTTTGAATCTTCTTTATCATGCTAAGAGGAGCAGGAAAAAGCAAAAAATTTCAGAATTGCACCTTGCAATGCGGAGAAATTACTGTTTGTGCATTTACAATATTCATTGATTTTTGCTATTGAAAAACATCATGTTATTCATATACCAGAAATGATTGAAGCTACTGACTGAATGAAAGGAGCTGGCATCTCACTCTCTTTGAATCTTCTTTATCATGCTAAGAGGAGCAGGAAAAAGCAAAAAATTTCAGAATTGCACCTTGCAATGCGGAGAAATTACAGTTTGTGCATTTACAATATTCATTGATTTTTGCCATTGAAAAACGTCCAGAAATGATTGAAGCTACTGACTGAATGAAAGGAGCTGGCATCTCACTCTCTTTGAATCTTCTTTATCATGCTAAGAGGAGCAGGAAAAAGCAAAAAATTTCAGAATTGCACCTTGCAATGCGGAGAAATTACTGTTTGTGCATTTACAATATTCATTGATTTTTGCCATTGAAAAACGTCCAGAAATGATTGAAGGTACTGACTGAATGAAAGGAGCTGGCATCTCGCTCTCTTTGAATCTTCTTTATCATGCTAAGAGGAGCAGGAAAAAGCAAAAAATTTCAGAATTGCACCTTGCAATGCGGAGAAATTACTGTTTGTGCATTTACAATATTCATTGATTTTTGCCATTGAAAAACGTCCAGAAATGATTGAAGCTACTGACTGAATGAAAGGAGCTGGCATCTCACTCTCTTTGAATCTTCTTTATCATGCTAAGAGGAGCAGGAAAAAGCAAAAAATTTCAGAATTGCACCTTGCAATGCGGAGAAATTACTGTTTGTGCATTTACAATATTCATTGATTTTTGCCATTGAAAAATGTCCAGAAATGATTGAAGCTACTGACTGAATGAAAGGAGCTGGCATCTCACTCTCTTTGAATCTTCTTTATCATGCTAAGAGGAGCAGGAAAAAGCAAAAAATTTCAGAATTGCGCCTTGCAATGCGGAGAAATTACTGTTTGTGCATTTACAAAATTCATTGATTTTTGCCATTGAAAAACATCATGTTATTCATATACCAGAAATGATTGAAGCTACTGACTGAAGGAAAGGATATGGCATCTCACTCTCTTTGAATCTTCTTTATCATGCTTAGAGGAGCAGGAAAAAGCAAAAAAATTCAGAATTGCACCTTGCAATGCGAAGAAATTACTGTTTGTGCATTTACAATATTCATTGATTTTTGCCATTGAAAAACGTCCAGAAATGATTGAAGCTACTGACTGAATGAAAGGAGCTGTCATCTCACTCTCTTTGAATCTTCTTTATCATGCTAAGAGGAGCAGGAAAAAGCAAAAAATTTCAGAATTGCACCTTGCAATGCGGAGAAATTACTGTTTGTGCATTTACAATATTCATTGATTTTTGCGATTGAAAAACATCATGTTATTCATATACCAGAAATGATTGAAGCTACTGACTGAATGAAAGGAGCTGGCATCTCACTCTCTTTGAATCTTCTTTATCATGCTAAGAGGAGCAGGAAAAAGTAAAAAATTTCAGAATTGCACCTTGCAATGCGGAGAAATTACTGTTTGTGCATTTACAATATTCATTGATTTTTGCCATTGAAAAACGTCCAGAAATGATTGAAGCTACTGACTGAATGAAAGGAGCTGGCATCTCACTCTCTTTGAATCTTCTTTATCATGCTAAGAGGAGCAGGAAAAAGCAAAAAATTTCAGAATTGCACCTTGCAATGCGGAGAAATTACTGTTTGTGCATTTACAATATTCATTGATTTTTGCTATTGAAAAACATCATGTTATTCATATACCAGAAATGATTGAAGCTACTGACTGAATGAAAGGAGCTGGCATCTCACTCTCTTTGAATCTTCTTTATCATGCTAAGAGGAGCAGGAAAAAGCAAAAAATTTCAGAATTGCACCTTGCAATGCGGAGAAATTACAGTTTGTGCATTTACAATATTCATTGATTTTTGCCATTGAAAAACGTCCAGAAATGATTGAAGCTACTGACTGAATGAAAGGAGCTGGCATCTCACTCTCTTTGAATCTTCTTTATCATGCTAAGAGGAGCAGGAAAAAGCAAAAAATTTCAAAATTGCACCTTGCAATGCGGAGAAATTACTGTTTGTGCATTTACAATATTCATTGATTTTTGCCATTGAAAAAGGTCCAGAAATAATTGAAGGTACTGACTGAATGAAAGGAGCTGGCATCTCACTCTCTTTGAATCTTCTTTATCATGCTAAGAGGAGCAGGAAAAAGCAAAAAATTTCAGAATTGCACCTTGCAATGCGGACAAATTACTGTTTGTGCATTTACAATATTCATTGATTTTTGCCATTGAAAAACGTCCAGAAATGATTGTAGCTACTGACTGAATGAAAGGAGCTGGCATCTCACTCTCTTTGAATCTTCTTTATCATGCTAAGAGGAGCAGGAAAAAGCAAAAAATTTCAGAATTGCACCTTGCAATGCGGAGAAATTACTGTTTGTGCATTTACAAAATTCATTGATTTTTGCCATTGAAAAACATCATGTTATTCATATACCAGAAATGATTGAAGCTACTGACTGAAGGAAAGGATCTGGCATCTCACTCTCTTTGAATCTTCTTTATCATGCTTAGAGGAGCAGGAAAAAGCAAAAAATTTCAGAATTGCACCTTGCAATGCGGAGAAATTACTGTTTGTGCATTTACAATATTCATTGATTTTTGCCATTGAAAAACGTCCAGAAATGATTGAAGCTACTGACTGAATGAAAGGAGCTGGCATCCCACTCTCTTTGAATCTTCTTTATCATGCTAAGAGGAGCAGGAAAAAGCAAAAAATTTCAGAATTGCACCTTGCAATGCGGAGAAATTACTGTTTGTGCATTTACAATATTCATTGATTTTTGCGATTGAAAAACATCATGTTATTCATATACCAGAAATGATTGAAGCTACTGACTGAATGAAAGGAGCTGGCATCTCACTCTCTTTGAATCTTCTTTATCATGCTAAGAGGAGCAGGAAAAAGTAAAAAATTTCAGAATTGCACCTTGCAATGCGGAGAAATTACTGTTTGTGCATTTACAATATTCAATGATTTTTGCCATTGAAAAACGTCCAGAAATGATTGAAGGTACTGACTGAATGAAAGGAGCTGGCATCTCACTCTCTTTGAATCTTGTTTATCATGCTAAGAGGAGCAGGAAAAAGCAAAAAATTTCAGAATTGCACCTTGCAATGCGGAGAAATTACTGTTTGTGCATTTACAATATTCATTGATTTTTGCCATTGAAAAACGTCCAGAAATGATTGAAGCTACTGACTGAATGAAAGGAGCTGGCATCTCACTCTCTTTGAATCTTCTTTATCATGCTAAGAGGAGCAGGAAAAAGCAAAAAATTTCAGAATTGCACCTTGCAATGCGGAGAAATTACTGTTTGTGCATTTACAATATTCATTGATTTTTGCCATTGAAAAACATCATGTTATTCATATACCAGAAATGATTGAAGCTACTGACTGAATGAAAGGAGCTGGCATCTCACTCTCTTTGAATCTTCTTTATCATGCTAAGAGGAGCAGGAAAAAGTAAAAAATTTCAGAATTGCACCTTGCAATCGGAGAAATTACTGTTTGTGCATTTATAATATTCAATGATTTTTGCCATTGAAAAACGTCCAGAAATGATTGAAGCTACTGACTGAACGAAAGGAGCTGGCATCTCACTCTCTTTGAATCTTCTTTATCATGCTAAGAGGAGCAGGAAAAAGCAAAAAATTTCAGAATTGCACCTTGCAATGCGGAGAAATTACTGTTTGTGCATTTACAATATTCATTGATTTTTGCCATTGAAAAACATCATGTTATTCATGTACCAGAAATGTTTGAAGCTACTGACTGAATGAAAGGAGCTGGCATCTCACTTTCTTTGAATCTTCTTTATCATGCTAAGAGGAGCAGGAAAAAGCAAAAAATTTCAGAATTGCACCTTGCAATGCGGAGAAATTACTGTTTGTGCATTTACAATATTCATTGATTTTTGCCATTGAAAAATGTCCAGAAATGATTGAAGCTACTGACTGAATGAAAGGAGCTGGCATCTCACTCTCTTTGAATCTTCTTTATCATGCTAAGAGGAGCAGGAAAAAGCAAAAAATTTCAGAATTGCGCCTTGCAATGCGGAGAAATTACTGTTTGTGCATTTACAAAATTCATTGATTTTTGCCATTGAAAAACATCATGTTATTCATATACCAGAAATGATTGAAGCTACTGACTGAAGGAAAGGATCTGGCATCTCACTCTCTTTGAATCTTCTTTATCATGCTTAGAGGAGCAGGAAAAAGCAAAAAATTTCAGAATTGCACCTTGCAATGCGGAGAAATTACTGTTTGTGCATTTACAATATTCATTGATTTTTGCCATTGAAAAACGTCCAGAAATGATTGAAGCTACTGACTGAATGAAAGGAGCTGGCATCCCACTCTCTTTGAATCTTCTTTATCATGCTAAGAGGAGCAGGAAAAAGCAAAAAATTTCAGAATTGCACCTTGCAATGCGGAGAAATTACTGTTTGTGCATTTACAATATTCATTGATTTTTGCGATTGAAAAACATCATGTTATTCATATACCAGAAATGATTGAAGCTACTGACTGAATGAAAGGAGCTGGCATCTCACTCTCTTTGAATCTTCTTTATCATGCTAAGAGGAGCAGGAAAAAGTAAAAAATTTCAGAATTGCACCTTGCAATGCGGAGAAATTACTGTTTGTGCATTTACAATATTCAATGATTTTTGCCATTGAAAAACGTCCAGAAATGATTGAAGCTACTGACTGAATGAAAGGAGCTGGCATCTCACTCTCTTTGAATCTTGTTTATCATGCTAAGAGGAGCAGGAAAAAGCAAAAAATTTCAGAATTGCACCTTGCAATGCGGAGAAATTACTGTTTGTGCATTTACAATATTCATTGATTTTTGCCATTGAAAAACGTCCAGAAATGATTGAAGCTACTGACTGAATGAAAGGAGCTGGCATCTCACTCTCTTTGAATCTTCTTTATCATGCTAAGAGGAGCAGGAAAAAGCAAAAAATTTCAGAATTGCACCTTGCAATGCGGAGAAATTACTGTTTGTGCATTTACAATATTCATTGATTTTTGCCATTGAAAAACATCATGTTATTCATATACCAGAAATGATTGAAGCTACTGACTGAATGAAAGGAGCTGGCATCTCACTCTCTTTGAATCTTCTTTATCATGCTAAGAGGAGCAGGAAAAAGTAAAAAATTTCAGAATTGCACCTTGCAATGCGGAGAAATTACTGTTTGTGCATTTATAATATTCAATGATTTTTGCCATTGAAAAACGTCCAGAAATGATTGAAGCTACTGACTGAACGAAAGGAGCTGGCATCTCACTCTCTTTGAATCTTCTTTATCATGCTAAGAGGAGCAGGAAAAAGCAAAAAATTTCAGAATTGCACCTTGCAATGCGGAGAAATTACTGTTTGTGCATTTACAATATTCATTGATTTTTGCCATTGAAAAACATCATGTTATTCATGTACCAGAAATGTTTGAAGCTACTGACTGAATGAAAGGAGCTGGCATCTCACTCTCTTTGAATCTTCTTTATCATGCTAAGAGGAGCAGGAAAAAGCAAAAAATTTCAGAATTGCACATTGCAATGCGGAGAAATTACTGTTTGTGCATTTACAATATTCATTGATTTTTGCCATTGAAAAACGTCCAGAAATGATTGAAGCTACTGACTGAATGAAAGGAGCTGGCATCTCACTCTCTTTGAATCTTCTTTATCATGCTAAGAGGAGCAGGAAAAAGCAAAAAATTTCAGAATTGCACCTTGCAATGCGGAGAAATTACTGTTTGTGCATTTACAATATTCATTGATTTTTGCCATTGAAAAACGTCCAGAAATGATTGAAGCTACTGACTGAATGAAAGGAGCTGGCATCTCACTCTCTTTGAATCTTCTTTATCATGCTAAGAGGAGCAGGAAAAAGCAAAAAATTTCAGAATTGCACCTTGCAATACGGAGAAATTACTGTTTGTGCATTTACAATATTCATTGATTTTTGCCATTGAAAAATGTCCAGAAATGATTGAAGCTACTGACTGAATGAAAGGAGCTGGCATCTCACTCTCTTTGAATCTTCTTTATCATGCTAAGAGGAGCAGGAAAAAGCAAAAAATTTCAGAATTGCGCCTTGCAATGCGGAGAAATTACTGTTTGTGCATTTACAAAATTCATTGATTTTTGCCATTGAAAAACATCATGTTATTCATATACCAGAAATGATTGAAGCTACTGACTGAATGAAAGGAGCTGGCATCTCACTCTCTTTGAATCTTCTTTATCATGCTAAGAGGAGCAGGAAAAAGTAAAAAATTTCAGAATTGCACCTTGCAATGCGGAGAAATTACTGTTTGTGCATTTACAATATTCAATGATTTTTGCCATTGAAAAACGTCCAGAAATGATTGAAGCTACTGACTGAATGAAAGGAGCTGGCATCTCACTCTCTTTGAATCTTGTTTATCATGCTAAGAGGAGCAGGAAAAAGCAAAAAATTTCAGAATTGCACCTTGCAATGCGGAGAAATTACTGTTTGTGCATTTACAATATTCATTGATTTTTGCCATTGAAAAACGTCCAGAAATGATTGAAGCTACTGACTGAATGAAAGGAGCTGGCATCTCACTCTCTTTGAATCTTCTTTATCATGCTAAGAGGAGCAGGAAAAAGCAAAAAATTTCAGAATTGCACCTTGCAATGCGGAGAAATTACTGTTTGTGCATTTACAATATTCATTGATTTTTGCCATTGAAAAACATCATGTTATTCATATACCAGAAATGATTGAAGCTACTGACTGAATGAAAGGAGCTGGCATCTCACTCTCTTTGAATCTTCTTTATCATGCTAAGAGGAGCAGGAAAAAGTAAAAAATTTCAGAATTGCACCTTGCAATGCGGAGAAATTACTGTTTGTGCATTTATAATATTCAATGATTTTTGCCATTGAAAAACGTCCAGAAATGATTGAAGCTACTGACTGAACGAAAGGAGCTGGCATCTCACTCTCTTTGAATCTTCTTTATCATGCTAAGAGGAGCAGGAAAAAGCAAAAAATTTCAGAATTGCACCTTGCAATGCGGAGAAATTACTGTTTGTGCATTTACAATATTCATTGATTTTTGCCATTGAAAAACATCATGTTATTCATGTACCAGAAATGTTTGAAGCTACTGACTGAATGAAAGGAGCTGGCATCTCACTCTCTTTGAATCTTCTTTATCATGCTAAGAGGAGCAGGAAAAAGCAAAAAATTTCAGAATTGCACATTGCAATGCGGAGAAATTACTGTTTGTGCATTTACAATATTCATTGATTTTTGCCATTGAAAAACGTCCAGAAATGATTGAAGCTACTGACTGAATGAAAGGAGCTGGCATCTCACTCTCTTTGAATCTTCTTTATCATGCTAAGAGGAGCAGGAAAAAGCAAAAAATTTCAGAATTGCACCTTGCAATGCGGAGAAATTACTGTTTGTGCATTTACAATATTCATTGATTTTTGCCATTGAAAAACGTCCAGAAATGATTGAAGCTACTGACTGAATGAAAGGAGCTGGCATCTCACTCTCTTTGAATCTTCTTTATCATGCTAAGAGGAGCAGGAAAAAGCAAAAAATTTCAGAATTGCACCTTGCAATACGGAGAAATTACTGTTTGTGCATTTACAATATTCATTGATTTTTGCCATTGAAAAATGTCCAGAAATGATTGAAGCTACTGACTGAATGAAAGGAGCTGGCATCTCACTCTCTTTGAATCTTCTTTATCATGCTAAGAGGAGCAGGAAAAAGCAAAAAATTTCAGAATTGCGCCTTGCAATGCGGAGAAATTACTGTTTGTGCATTTACAAAATTCATTGATTTTTGCCATTGAAAAACATCATGTTATTCATATACCAGAAATGATTGAAGCTACTGACTGAAGGAAAGGATCTGGCATCTCACTCTCTTTGAATCTTCTTTATCATGCTAAGAGGAGCAGGAAAAAGCAAAAAATTTCAGAATTGCACCTTGCAATGCGGAGAAATTACTGTTTGTGCATTTACAATATTCATTGATTTTTGCCATTGAAAAACGTTCAGAAATGATTGAAGCTACTGACTGAATGAAAGGAGCTGGCATCTCACTCTCTTTGAATCTTCTTTATCATGCTAAGAGGAGCAGGAAAAAGCAAAAAATTTCAGAATTGCACCTTGCAATGCGGAGAAATTACTGTTTGTGCATTTACAATATTCATTGATTTTTGCCATTGAAAAACGTCCAGAAATGATTGAAGCTACTGACTGAATGAAAGGAGCTGGCATCTCACTCTCTTTGAATCTTCTTTATCATGCTAAGAGGAGCAGGAAAAAGCAAAAAATTTCAGAATTGCACCTTGCAATGCGGAGAAATGACTGTTTGTGCATTTACAATATTCATTGATTTTTGCCATTGAAAAATGTCCAGAAATGATTGAAGCTACTGACTGAATGAAAGGAGCTGGCATCTCACTCTCTTTGAATCTTCTTTATCATGCTAAGAGGAGCAGGAAAAAGCAAAAAATTTCAGAATTGCGCCTTGCAATGCGGAGAAATTACTGTTTGTGCATTTACAAAATTCATTGATTTTTGCCATTGAAAAACATCATGTTATTCATATACCAGAAATGATTGAAGCTACTGACTGAAGGAAAGGATCTGGCATCTCACTCTCTTTGAATCTTCTTTATCATGCTAAGAGGAGCAGGAAAAAGCAAAAAGTTTCAGAATTGCACCTTGCAATGCGGAGAAATTACTGTTTGTGCATTTACAATATTCATTGGTTTTTGCCATTGAAAAACGTCCAGAAATGATTGAAGCTACTGACTGAATGAAAGGAGCTGGCATCTCACTCTCTTTGAATCTTCTTTATCATGCTAAGAGGAGCAGGAAAAAGCAAAAAATTTCAGAATTGCACCTTGCAATGCGGAGAAATTACTGTTTGTGCATTTACAATATTCATTGATTTTTGCGATTGAAAAACATCATGTTATTCATATACCAGAAATGATTGAAGCTACTGACTGAAGGAAAGGATCTGGCATCTCACTCTCTTTGAATCTTCTTTATCATGCTAAGAGGAGCAGGAAAAAGCAAAAAGTTTCAGAATTGCACCTTGCAATGCGGAGAAATTACTGTTTGTGCATTTACAATATTCATTGGTTTTTGCCATTGAAAAACGTCCAGAAATGATTGAAGCTACTGACTGAATGAAAGGAGCTGGCATCTCACTCTCTTTGAATCTTCTTTATCATGCTAAGAGGAGCAGGAAAAAGCAAAAAATTTCAGAATTGCACCTTGCAATGCGGAGAAATTACTGTTTGTGCATTTACAATATTCATTGATTTTTGCGATTGAAAAACATCATGTTATTCATATACCAGAAATGATTGAAGCTACTGACTGAATGAAAGGAGCTGGCATCTCACTCTCTTTGAATCTTCTTTATCATGCTAAGAGGAGCAGGAAAAAGTAAAAAATTTCAGAATTGCACCTTGCAATGCGGAGAAATTACTGATTGTGCATTTACAATATTCAATGATTTTTGCCATTGAAAAACGTCCAGAAATGATTAAAGCTACTGACTGAATGAAAGGAGCTGGCATCTCACTCTCTTTGAATCTTCTTTATCATGCTAAGAGGAGCAGGAAAAAGCAAAAAATTTCAGAATTGCACCTTGCATTGCGGAGAAATTACTGTTTGTGCATTTACAATATTCATTGATTTTTGCCATTGAAAAACGTCCAGAAATGATTGAAGCTACTGACTGAATGAAAGGAGCTGGCATCTCATTCACTTTGAATCTTCTTTATCATGCTAAGAGGAGCAGGAAAAAGCAAAAAATTTCAGAATTGCACCTTGCAATGCGGAGAAATTACTGTTTGTGCATTTACAATATTCATTGATTTTTGCCATTGAAAAACATCATGTTATTCATATACCAGAAATGATTGAAGCTACTGACTGAATGAAAGGAGCTGGCATCTCACTCTCTTTGAATCTTCTTTATCATGCTAAGAGGAGCAGGAAAAAGTAAAAAATTTCAGAATTGCGCCTTGCAATGCGGAGAAATTACTGTTTGTGCATTTACAAAATTCATTGATTTTTGCCATTGAAAAACATCATGTTATTCATATACCAGAAATGATTGAAGCTACTGACTGAAGGAAAGGATCTGGCATCTCACTCTCTTTGAATCTTCTTTATCATGCTTAGAGGAGCAGGAAAAAGCAAAGAATTTCAGAATTGCACCTTGCAATGCGGAGAAATTACTGTTTGTGCATTTACAATATTCATTGATTTTTGCCATTGAAAAACGTCCAGAAATGATTGAAGCTACTGACTGAATGAAAGGAGCTGGCATCTCACTCTCTTTGAATCTTCTTTATCATGCTAAGAGGAGCAGGAAAAAGCAAAAAATTTCAGAATTGCACCTTGCAATGCGGAGAAATTACTGTTTGTGCATTTACAATATTCATTGATTTTTGCGATTGAAAAACATCATGTTATTCATATACCAGAAATGATTGAAGCTACTGACTGAATGAAAGGAGCTGGCATCTCACTCTCTTTGAATCTTCTTTATCATGCTAAGAGGAGCAGGAAAAAGTAAAAAATTTCAGAATTGCACCTTGCAATGCGGAGAAATTACTGTTTGTGCATTTAGAATATTCATTGATTTTTGCCATTGAAAAACGCCCAGAAATGATTGAAGCTACTGACTGAATGAAAGGAGCTGGCATCTCACTCTCTTTGAATCTTCTTTATCATGCTAAGAGGAGCAGGAAAAAGCAAAAAATTTCAGAATTGCACCTTGCAATGCGGAGAAATTACTGTTTGTGCATTTACAATATTCATTGATTTTTGCTATTGAAAAACATCATGTTATTCATATACCAGAAATGATTGAAGCTACTGACTGAATGAAAGGAGCTGGCATCTCACTCTCTTTGAATCTTCTTTATCATGCTAAGAGGAGCAGGAAAAAGCAAAAAATTTCAGAATTGCACCTTGCAATGCGGAGAAATTACAGTTTGTGCATTTACAATATTCATTGATTTTTGCCATTGAAAAACGTCCAGAAATGATTGAAGCTACTGACTGAATGAAAGGAGCTGGCATCTCACTCTCTTTGAATCTTCTTTATCATGCTAAGAGGAGCAGGAAAAAGCAAAAAATTTCAGAATTGCACCTTGCAATGCGGAGAAATTACTGTTTGTGCATTTACAATATTCATTGATTTTTGCCATTGAAAAACGTCCAGAAATGATTGAAGGTACTGACTGAATGAAAGGAGCTGGCATCTCACTCTCTTTGAATCTTCTTTATCATGCTAAGAGGAGCAGGAAAAAGCAAAAAATTTCAGAATTGCACCTTGCAATGCGGAGAAATTACTGTTTGTGCATTTACAATATTCATTGATTTTTGCCATTGAAAAACGTCCAGAAATGATTGAAGCTACTGACTGAATGAAAGGAGCTGGCATCTCACTCTCTTTGAATCTTCTTTATCATGCTAAGAGGAGCAGGAAAAAGCAAAAAATTTCAGAATTGCACCTTGCAATGCGGAGAAATTACTGTTTGTGCATTTACAATATTCATTGATTTTTGCCATTGAAAAATGTCCAGAAATGATTGAAGCTACTGACTGAATGAAAGGAGCTGGCATCTCACTCTCTTTGAATCTTCTTTATCATGCTAAGAGGAGCAGGAAAAAGCAAAAAATTTCAGAATTGCGCCTTGCAATGCGGAGAAATTACTGTTTGTGCATTTACAAAATTCATTGATTTTTGCCATTGAAAAACATCATGTTATTCATATACCAGAAATGATTGAAGCTACTGACTGAAGGAAAGGATCTGGCATCTCACTCTCTTTGAATCTTCTTTATCATGCTTAGAGGAGCAGGAAAAAGCAAAAAATTTCAGAATTGCACCTTGCAATGCGGAGAAATTACTGTTTGTGCATTTACAATATTCATTGATTTTTGCCATTGAAAAACGTCCAGAAATGATTGAAGCTACTGACTGAATGAAAGGAGCTGGCATCTCACTCTCTTTGAATCTTCTTTATCATGCTAAGAGGAGCAGGAAAAAGCAAAAAATTTCAGAATTGCACCTTGCAATGCGGAGAAATTACTGTTTGTGCATTTACAATATTCATTGATTTTTGCGATTGAAAAACATCATGTTATTCATATACCAGAAATGATTGAAGCTACTGACTGAATGAAAGGAGCTGGCATCTCACTCTCTTTGAATCTTCTTTATCATGCTAAGAGGAGCAGGAAAAAGTTAAAAATTTCAGAATTGCACCTTGCAATGCGGAGAAATTACTGTTTGTGCATTTACAATATTCAATGATTTTTGCCATTGAAAAACGTCCAGAAATGATTGAAGCTACTGACTGAATGAAAGGAGCTGGCATCTCACTCTCTTTGAATCTTGTTTATCATGCTAAGAGGAGCAGGAAAAAGCAAAAAATTTCAGAATTGCACCTTGCAATGCGGAGAAATTACTGTTTGTGCATTTACAATATTCATTGATTTTTGCCATTGAAAAACGTCCAGAAATGATTGAAGCTACTGACTGAATGAAAGGAGCTGGCATCTCACTCTCTTTGAATCTTCTTTATCATGCTAAGAGGAGCAGGAAAAAGCAAAAAATTTCAGAATTGCACCTTGCAATGCGGAGAAATTACTGTTTGTGCATTTACAATATTCATTGATTTTTGCCATTGAAAAACATCATGTTATTCATATACCAGAAATGATTGAAGCTACTGACTGAATGAAAGGAGCTGGCATCTCACTCTCTTTGAATCTTCTTTATCATGCTAAGAGGAGCAGGAAAAAGTAAAAAATTTCAGAATTGCACCTTGCAATGCGGAGAAATTACTGTTTGTGCATTTATAATATTCAATGATTTTTGCCATTGAAAAACGTCCCGAAATGATTGAAGCTACTGACTGAACGAAAGGAGCTGGCATCTCACTCTCTTTGAATCTTCTTTATCATGCTAAGAGGAGCAGGAAAAAGCAAAAAATTTCAGAATTGCACCTTGCAATGCGGAGAAATTACTGTTTGTGCATTTACAATATTCATTGATTTTTGCCATTGAAAAACATCATGTTATTCATGTACCAGAAATGTTTGAAGCTACTGACTGAATGAAAGGAGCTGGCATCTCACTCTCTTTGAATCTTCTTTATCATGCTAAGAGGAGCAGGAAAAAGCAAAAAATTTCAGAATTGCACATTGCAATGCGGAGAAATTACTGTTTGTGCATTTACAATATTCATTGATTTTTGCCATTGAAAAACGTCCAGAAATGATTGAAGCTACTGACTGAATGAAAGGAGCTGGCATCTCACTCTCTTTGAATCTTCTTTATCATGCTAAGAGGAGCAGGAAAAAGCAAAAAATTTCAGAATTGCACCTTGCAATGCGGAGAAATTACTGTTTGTGCATTTACAATATTCATTGATTTTTGCCATTGAAAAACGTCCAGAAATGATTGAAGCTACTGACTGAATGAAAGGAGCTGGCATCTCACTCTCTTTGAATCTTCTTTATCATGCTAAGAGGAGCAGGAAAAAGCAAAAAATTTCAGAATTGCACCTTGCAATGCGGAGAAATTACTGTTTGTGCATTTACAATATTCATTGATTTTTGCCATTGAAAAATGTCCAGAAATGATTGAAGCTACTGACTGAATGAAAGGAGCTGGCATCTCACTCTCTTTGAATCTTCTTTATCATGCTAAGAGGAGCAGGAAAAAGCAAAAAATTTCAGAATTGCGCCTTGCAATGCGGAGAAATTACTGTTTGTGCATTTACAAAATTCATTGATTTTTGCCATTGAAAAACATCATGTTATTCATATACCAGAAATGATTGAAGCTACTGACTGAAGGAAAGGATCTGGCATCTCACTCTCTTTGAATCTTCTTTATCATGCTAAGAGGAGCAGGAAAAAGCAAAAAATTTCAGAATTGCACCTTGCAATGCGGAGAAATTACTGTTTGTGCATTTACAATATTCATTGATTTTTGCCATTGAAAAACGTCCAGAAATGATTGAAGCTACTGACTGAATGAAAGGAGCTGGCATCTCACTCTCTTTGAATCTTCTTTATCATGCTAAGAGGAGCAGGAAAAAGCAAAAAATTTCAGAATTGCACCTTGCAATGCGGAGAAATTACTGTTTGTGCATTTACAATATTCATTGATTTTTGCCATTGAAAAACGTCCAGAAATGATTGAAGCTACTGACTGAATGAAAGGAGCTGGCATCTCACTCTCTTTGAATCTTCTTTATCATGCTAAGAGGAGCAGGAAAAAGCAAAAAATTTCAGAATTGCACCTTGCAATGCGGAGAAATTACTGTTTGTGCATTTACAATATTCATTGATTTTTGCCATTGAAAAATGTCCAGAAATGATTGAAGCTACTGACTGAATGAAAGGAGCTGGCATCTCACTCTCTTCGAATCTTCTTTATCATGCTAAGAGGAGCAGGAAAAAGCAAAAAATTTCAGAATTGCGCCTTGCAATGCGGAGAAATTACTGTTTGTGCATTTACAAAATTCATTGATTTTTGCCATTGAAAAACATCATGTTATTCATATACCAGAAATGATTGAAGCTACTGACTGAAGGAAAGGATCTGGCATCTCACTCTCTTTGAATCTTCTTTATCATGCTAAGAGGAGCAGGAAAAAGCAAAAAATTTCAGAATTGCACCTTGCAATGCGGAGAAATTACTGTTTGTGCATTTACAATATTCATTGGTTTTTGCCATTGAAAAACATCCAGAAATGATTGAAGCTACTGACTGAATGAAAGGAGCTGGCATCTCACTCTCTTTGAATCTTCTTTATCATGCTAAGAGGAGCAGGAAAAAGCAAAAAATTTCAGAATTGCACCTTGCAATGCGGAGAAATTACTGTTTGTGCATTTACAATATTCATTGATTTTTGCGATTGAAAAACATCATGTTATTCATATACCAGAAATGATTGAAGCTACTGACTGAATGAAAGGAGATGGCATCTCACTCTCTTTGAATCTTCTTTATCATGCTAAGAGGAGCAGGAAAAAGTAAAAAATTTCAGAATTGCACCTTGCAATGCGGAGAAATTACTGATTGTGCATTTACAATATTCAATGATTTTTGCCATTGAAAAACGTCCAGAAATGATTAAAGCTACTGACTGAATGAAAGGAGCTGGCATCTCACTCTCTTTGAATCTTCTTTATCATGCTAAGAGGAGCAGGAAAAAGCAAAAAATTTCAGAATTGCACCTTGCAATGCGGAGAAATTACTGTTTGTGCATTTACAATATTCATTGATTTTTGCCATTGAAAAACGTCCAGAAATGATTGAAGCTACTGACTGAATGAAAGGAGCTGGCATCTCACTCTCTTTGAATCTTCTTTATCATGCTAAGAGGAGCAGGAAAAAGCAAAAAATTTCAGAATTGCACCTTGCAATGCGGAGAAATTACTGTTTGTGCATTTACAATATTCATTGATTTTTGCCATTGAAAAACATCATGTTATTCATATACCAGAAATGATTGAAGCTACTGACTGAATGAAAGGAGCTGGCATCTCACTCTCTTTGAATCTTCTTTATCATGCTAAGAGGAGCAGGAAAAAGTAAAAAATTTCAGAATTGCACCTTGCAATGCGGAGAAATTACTGTTTGTGCATTTATAATATTCAATGATTTTTGCCATTGAAAAACGTCCAGAAATGATTGAAGCTACTGACTGAACGAAAGGAGCTGGCATCTCACTCTCTTTGAATCTTCTTTATCATGCTAAGAGGAGCAGAAAAAAGCAAAAAATTTCAGAATTGCACCTTGCAATGCGGAGAAATTACTGTTTGTGCATTTACAATATTCATTGATTTTTGCCATTGAAAAACATCATGTTATTCATATACCAGAAATGTTTGAAGCTACTGACTGAATGAAAGGAGCTGGCATCTCACTCTCTTTGAATCTTCTTTATCATGCTAAGAGGAGCAGGAAAAAGCAAAAAATTTCAGAATTGCACATTGCAATGCAGAGAAATTACTGTTTGTGCATTTACAATATTCATTGATTTTTGCCATTGAAAAACGTCCAGAAATGATTGAAGCTACTGACTGAATGAAAGGAGCTGGCATCTCACTCTCTTTGAATCTTCTTTATCATGCTAAGAGGAGCAGGAAAAAGCAAAAAATTTCAGAATTGCACCTTGCAATGCGGAGAAATTACTGTTTGTGCATTTACAATATTCATTGATTTTTGCCATTGAAAAACATCCAGAAATGATTGAAGCTACTGACTGAATGAAAGGAGCTGGCATCTCATTCTCTTTGAATCTTCTTTATCATGCTAAGAGGAGCAGGAAAAAGCAAAAAATTTCAGAATTGCACCTTGCAATGCGGAGAAATTACTGTTTGTGCATTTACAATATTCATTGATTTTTGCCATTGAAAAACATGTTATTCATATACCAGAAATGTTTGAAGCTCCTGACTGAATGAAAGGAGCTGGCACCTCACTCTCTTTGAATCTTCTTTATCATGCTAAGAGGAGCAGGAAAAAGCAAAAAATTTCAGAATTGCACCTTGCAATGCGGAGAAATTACTGTTTGTGCATTTACAATATTCATTGATTTTTGCCATTGAAAAACGTCCAGAAATGATTGAAGCTACTGACTGAATGAAAGGAGCTGTCATCTCACTCTCTTTGAATCTTCTTTATCATGCTAAGAGGAGCAGGAAAAAGCAAAAAATTTCAGAATTGCACCTTGCAATGCGGAGAAATTACTGTTTGTGCATTTACAATATTCATTGATTTTTGCCATTGAAAAATGTCCAGAAATGATTGAAGCTACTGACTGAATGAAAGGAGCTGGCATCTCACTCTCTTTGAATCTTCTTTATCATGCTAAGAGGAGCAGGAAAAAGCAAAAAATTTCAGAATTGCGCCTTGCAATGCGGAGAAATTACTGTTTGTGCATTTACAAAATTCATTGATTTTTGCCATTGAAAAACATCATGTTATTCATATGCCAGAAATGATTGAAGCTACTGACTGAAGGAAAGGAGCTGGCATCTCACTCTCTTTGAATCTTCTTTATCATGCTAAGAGGAGCAGGAAAAAGCAAAAAATTTCAGAATTGCACCTTGCAATGCGGAGAAATTACTGTTTGTGCATTTACAATATTCATTGATTTTTGCCATTGAAAAACGTCCAGAAATGATTGAAGCTACTGACTGAATGAAAGGAGCTGGCATCTCACTCTCTTTGAATCTTCTTTATCATGCTAAGAGGAGCAGGAAAAAGCAAAAAATTTCAGAATTGCACCTTGCAATGTGGAGAAATTACTGTTTGTGCATTTACAATATTCATTGATTTTTGCCATTGAAAAACGTCCAGAAATGATTGAAGCTACTGACTGAATGAAAGGAGCTGGCATCTCACTCTCTTTGAATCTTCTTTATCATGCTAAGAGGAGCAGGAAAAAGCAAAAAATTTCAGAATTGCACCTTGCAATGCGGAGAAATTACTGTTTGTGCATTTACAATATTCATTGATTTTTGCCATTGAAAAACATGTTATTCATATACCAGAAATGTTTGAAGCTCCTGACTGAATGAAAGGAGCTGGCACCTCACTCTCTTTGAATCTTCTTTATCATGCTGAGAGGAGCAGGAAAAAGCAAAAAATTTCAGAATTGCACCTTGCAATGCGGAGAAATTACTGTTTGTGCATTTACAATATTCATTGATTTTTGCCATTGAAAAACGTCCAGAAATGATTGAAGCTACTGACTGAATGAAAGGAGCTGTCATCTCACTCTCTTTGAATCTTCTTTATCATGCTAAGAGGAGCAGGAAAAAGCAAAAAATTTCAGAATTGCACCTTGCAATGCGGAGAAATTACTGTTTGTGCATTTACAATATTCATTGATTTTTGCCATTGAAAAATGTTCAGAAATGATTGAAGCTACTGACTGAATGAAAGGAGCTGGCATCTCACTCTCTTTGAATCTTCTTTATCATGCTAAGAGGAGCAGGAAAAAGCAAAAAATTTCAGAATTGCGCCTTGCAATGCGGAGAAATTACTGTTTGTGCATTTACAAAATTCATTGATTTTTGCCATTGAAAAACATCATGTTATTCATATGCCAGAAATGATTGAAGCTACTGACTGAAGGAAAGGAGCTGGCATCTCACTCTCTTTGAATCTTCTTTATCATGCTAAGAGGAGCAGGAAAAAGCAAAAAATTTCAGAATTGCACCTTGCAATGCGGAGAAATTACTGTTTGTGCATTTACAATATTCATTGATTTTTGCCATTGAAAAACGTCCAGAAATGATTGAAGCTACTGACTGAATGAAAGGAGCTGGCATCTCACTCTCTTTGAATCTTCTTTATCATGCTAAGAGGAGCAGGAAAAAGCAAAAAATTTCAGAATTGCACCTTGCAATGCGGAGAAATTACTGTTTGTGCATTTACAATATTCATTGATTTTTGCGATTGAAAAACATCATGTTATTCATATACCAGAAATGATTGAAGCTACTGACTGAATGAAAGGAGCTGGCATCTCACTCTCTTTGAATCTTCTTTATCATGCTAAGAGGAGCAGGAAAAAGTAAAAAATTTCAGAATTGCACCTTGCAATGCGGAGAAATTACTGTTTGTGCATTTACAATATTCACTGATTTTTGCCATTGAAAAACGTCCAGAAATGATTGAAGCTACTGACTGAACTAAAGGAGCTGGCATCTCACTCTCTTTGAATCTTCTTTATCATGCTAAGAGGAGCAGGAAAAAGCAAAAAATTTCAGAATTGCACCTTGCAATGCGGAGAAATTACTGTTTGTGCATTTACAATATTCATTGATTTTTGCCATTGAAAAACATCATGTTATTCATATACCAGAAATGTTTGAAGCTACTGACTGAATGAAAGGAGCTGGTATCTCACTCTCTTTGAATCTTCTTCACAATGCTAAGAGGAGCAGGAAAAAGCAAAAAATTTCAGAATTGCACCTTGCAATGCGGAGAAATTACTGTTTGTGCATTTACAATATTCATTGATTTTTGCCATTGAAAAACGTCCAGAAATGATGGAAGCTACTGACAATGAAAGGAGCTGGCATCTCACTCTCTTTGAATCTTCTTTATCATGCTAAGAGGAGCAGGAAAAAGCAAAAAATTTCAGAATTGCACCTTGCAATGCTGAGAAATTACTGTTTGTGCATTTACAAAATTCATTGATTTTTGCCATTGAAAAACATCATGTTATTCATATACCAGAAATGATTGAAGCTACTGACTGAATGAAAGGAGCTGGCATCTCACTCTCTTTGAATCTTCTTTATCATGCTAAGAGGAGCAGGAAAAAGCAAAAAATTTCAGAATTGCACCTTGCAATGCGGAGAAATTACTGTTTGTGCATTTACAATATTCATTGATTTTTGCCATTGAAAAACGTCCAGAAATGATTGAAGCTACTGACTGAATGAAAGGAGCTGGCATCTCACTCTCTTTGAATCTTCTTTATCATGCTAAGAGGAGCAGGAAAAAGCAAAAAATTTCAGAATTGCACCTTGCAATGCGGAGAAATTACTGTTTGTGCATTTACAATATTCATTGATTTTTGCCATTGAAAAACGTCCAGAAATGATTGAAGCTACTGACTGAATGAAAGGAGCTGGCATCTCACTCTCTTTGAATCTTCTTTATCATGCTAAGAGGAGCAGGAAAAAGCAAAAAATTTCAGAATTGCACCTTGCAATGCGGAGAAATTACAGTTTGTGCATTTACAATATTCATTGATTTTTGCCATTGAAAAACGTCCAGAAATGATTGAAGCTACTGACTGAATGAAAGGAGCTGGCATCTCACTCTCTTTGAATCTTCTTTATCATGCTAAGAGGAGCAGAAAAAAGCAAAAAATTTCAGAATTGCACCTTGCAATGCGGAGAAATTACTGTTTGTGCATTTACAATATTCATTGATTTTTGCCATTGAAAAACATCATGTTATTCATATACCAGAAATGTTTGAAGCTACTGACTGAATGAAAGGAGCTGGCATCTCACTCTCTTTGAATCTTCTTTATCATGCTAAGAGGAGCAGGAAAAAGCAAAAAATTTCAGAATTGCACCTTGCAATGCGGAGAAATTACTGTTTGTGCATTTACAATATTCATTGATTTTTGCCATTGAAAAACGTCCAGAAATGATTGAAGCTACTGACTGAATGAAAGGAGCTGGCATCTCACTCTCTTTGAATCTTCTTTATCATGCTAAGAGGAGCAGGAAAAAGCAAAAAATTTCAGAATTGCACCTTGCAATGCGGAGAAATTACTGTTTGTGCATTTACAATATTCATTGATTTTTGCGATTGAAAAACATCATGTTATTCATATACCAGAAATGATTGAAGCTACTGACTGAATGAAAGGAGCTGGCATCTCACTCTCTTTGAATCTTCTTTATCATGCTAAGAGGAGCAGGAAAAAGTAAAAAAATTCAGAATTGCACCTTGCAATGCGGAGAAATTACTGTTTGTGCATTTACAATATTCACTGATTTTTGCCATTGAAAAACGTCCAGAAATGATTGAAGCTACTGACTGAACTAAAGGAGCTGGCATCTCACTCTCTTTGAATCTTCTTTATCATGCTAAGAGGAGCAGGAAAAAGCAAAAAATTTCAGAATTGCACCTTGCAATGCGGAGAAATTACTGTTTGTGCATTTACAATATTCATTGATTTTTGCCATTGAAAAATGTCCAGAAATGATTGAAGCTACTGACTGAATGAAAGGAGCTGGCATCTCACTCTCTTTGAATCTTCTTTATCATGCTAAGAGGAGCAGGAAAAAGCAAAAAATTTCAGAATTGCGCCTTGCAATGCGACGAAATTACTGTTTGTGCATTTACAAAATTCATTGATTTTTGCCATTGAAAAACATCATGTTATTCATATGCCAGAAATGATTGAAGCTACTGACTGAAGGAAAGGAGCTGGCATCTCACTCTCTTTGAATCTTCTTTATCATGCTAAGAGGAGCAGGAAAAAGCAAAAAATTTCAGAATTGCACCTTGCAATGCGGAGAAATTACTGTTTGTGCATTTACAATATTCATTGATTTTTGCCATTGAAAAACGTCCAGAAATGATTGAAGCTACTGACTGAATGAAAGGAGCTGGCATCTCACTCTCTTTGAATCTTCTTTATCATGCTAAGAGGAGCAGGAAAAAGCAAAAAATTTCAGAATTGCACCTTGCAATGCGGAGAAATTACTGTTTGTGCATTTACAATATTCATTGATTTTTGCCATTGAAAAACGTCCAGAAATGATTGAAGCTACTGACTGAATGAAAGGAGCTGGCATCTCACTCTCTTTGAATCTTCTTTATCATGCTAAGAGGAGCAGGAAAAAGCAAAAAATTTCAGAATTGCACCTTGCAATGCGGAGAAATTACTGTTTGTGCATTTACAATATTCATTGATTTTTGCCATTGAAAAACATGTTATTCATATACCAGAAATGTTTGAAGCTCCTGACTGAATGAAAGGAGCTGGCACCTCACTCTCTTTGAATCTTCTTTATCATGCTGAGAGGAGCAGGAAAAAGCAAAAAATTTCAGAATTGCACCTTGCAATGCGGAGAAATTACTGTTTGTGCATTTACAATATTCATTGATTTTTGCCATTGAAAAACGTCCAGAAATGATTGAAGCTACTGACTGAATGAAAGGAGCTGTCATCTCACTCTCTTTGAATCTTCTTTATCATGCTAAGAGGAGCAGGAAAAAGCAAAAAATTTCAGAATTGCACCTTGCAATGCGGAGAAATTACTGTTTGTGCATTTACAATATTCATTGATTTTTGCCATTGAAAAATGTTCAGAAATGATTGAAGCTACTGACTGAATGAAAGGAGCTGGCATCTCACTCTCTTTGAATCTTCTTTATCATGCTAAGAGGAGCAGGAAAAAGCAAAAAATTTCAGAATTGCGCCTTGCAATGCGGAGAAATTACTGTTTGTGCATTTACAAAATTCATTGATTTTTGCCATTGAAAAACATCATGTTATTCATATGCCAGAAATGATTGAAGCTACTGACTGAAGGAAAGGAGCTGGCATCTCACTCTCTTTGAATCTTCTTTATCATGCTAAGAGGAGCAGGAAAAAGCAAAAAATTTCAGAATTGCACCTTGCAATGCGGAGAAATTACTGTTTGTGCATTTACAATATTCATTGATTTTTGCCATTGAAAAACGTCCAGAAATGATTGAAGCTACTGACTGAATGAAAGGAGCTGGCATCTCACTCTCTTTGAATCTTCTTTATCATGCTAAGAGGAGCAGGAAAAAGCAAAAAATTTCAGAATTGCACCTTGCAATGCGGAGAAATTACTGTTTGTGCATTTACAATATTCATTGATTTTTGCGATTGAAAAACATCATGTTATTCATATACCAGAAATGATTGAAGCTACTGACTGAATGAAAGGAGCTGGCATCTCACTCTCTTTGCATCTTCTTTATCATGCTAAGAGGAGCAGGAAAAAGTAAAAAATTTCAGAATTGCACCTTGCAATGCGGAGAAATTACTGTTTGTGCATTTACAATATTCACTGATTTTTGCCATTGAAAAACGTCCAGAAATGATTGAAGCTACTGACTGAACTAAAGGAGCTGGCATCTCACTCTCTTTGAATCTTCTTTATCATGCTAAGAGGAGCAGGAAAAAGCAAAAAATTTCAGAATTGCACCTTGCAATGCGGAGAAATTACTGTTTGTGCATTTACAATATTCATTGATTTTTGCCATTGAAAAACATCATGTTATTCATATACCAGAAATGTTTGAAGCTACTGACTGAATGAAAGGAGCTGGTATCTCACTCTCTTTGAATCTTCTTCACAATGCTAAGAGGAGCAGGAAAAAGCAAAAAATTTCAGAATTGCACCTTGCAATGCGGAGAAATTACTGTTTGTGCATTTACAATATTCATTGATTTTTGCCATTGAAAAACGTCCAGAAATGATGGAAGCTACTGACAATGAAAGGAGCTGGCATCTCACTCTCTTTGAATCTTCTTTATCATGCTAAGAGGAGCAGGAAAAAGCAAAAAATTTCAGAATTGCACCTTGCAATGCTGAGAAATTACTGTTTGTGCATTTACAAAATTCATTGATTTTTGCCATTGAAAAACATCATGTTATTCATATACCAGAAATGATTGAAGCTACTGACTGAATGAAAGGAGCTGGCATCTCACTCTCTTTGAATCTTCTTTATCATGCTAAGAGGAGCAGGAAAAAGCAAAAAATTTCAGAATTGCACCTTGCAATGCGGAGAAATTACTGTTTGTGCATTTACAATATTCATTGATTTTTGCCATTGAAAAACGTCCAGAAATGATTGAAGCTACTGACTGAATGAAAGGAGCTGGCATCTCACTCTCTTTGAATCTTCTTTATCATGCTAAGAGGAGCAGGAAAAAGCAAAAAATTTCAGAATTGCACCTTGCAATGCGGAGAAATTACTGTTTGTGCATTTACAATATTCATTGATTTTTGCCATTGAAAAACGTCCAGAAATGATTGAAGCTACTGACTGAATGAAAGGAGCTGGCATCTCACTCTCTTTGAATCTTCTTTATCATGCTAAGAGGAGCAGGAAAAAGCAAAAAATTTCAGAATTGCACCTTGCAATGCGGAGAAATTACAGTTTGTGCATTTACAATATTCATTGATTTTTGCCATTGAAAAACGTCCAGAAATGATTGAAGCTACTGACTGAATGAAAGGAGCTGGCATCTCACTCTCTTTGAATCTTCTTTATCATGCTAAGAGGAGCAGAAAAAAGCAAAAAATTTCAGAATTGCACCTTGCAATGCGGAGAAATTACTGTTTGTGCATTTACAATATTCATTGATTTTTGCCATTGAAAAACATCATGTTATTCATATACCAGAAATGTTTGAAGCTACTGACTGAATGAAAGGAGCTGGCATCTCACTCTCTTTGAATCTTCTTTATCATGCTAAGAGGAGCAGGAAAAAGCAAAAAATTTCAGAATTGCACCTTGCAATGCGGAGAAATTACTGTTTGTGCATTTACAATATTCATTGATTTTTGCCATTGAAAAACGTCCAGAAATGATTGAAGCTACTGACTGAATGAAAGGAGCTGGCATCTCACTCTCTTTGAATCTTCTTTATCATGCTAAGAGGAGCAGGAAAAAGCAAAAAATTTCAGAATTGCACCTTGCAATGCGGAGAAATTACTGTTTGTGCATTTACAATATTCATTGATTTTTGCGATTGAAAAACATCATGTTATTCATATACCAGAAATGATTGAAGCTACTGACTGAATGAAAGGAGCTGGCATCTCACTCTCTTTGAATCTTCTTTATCATGCTAAGAGGAGCAGGAAAAAGTAAAAAAATTCAGAATTGCACCTTGCAATGCGGAGAAATTACTGTTTGTGCATTTACAATATTCACTGATTTTTGCCATTGAAAAACGTCCAGAAATGATTGAAGCTACTGACTGAACTAAAGGAGCTGGCATCTCACTCTCTTTGAATCTTCTTTATCATGCTAAGAGGAGCAGGAAAAAGCAAAAAATTTCAGAATTGCACCTTGCAATGCGGAGAAATTACTGTTTGTGCATTTACAATATTCATTGATTTTTGCCATTGAAAAACATCATGTTATTCATATACCAGAAATGTTTGAAGCTACTGACTGAATGAAAGGAGCTGGTATCTCACTCTCTTTGAATCTTCTTCACAATGCTAAGAGGAGCAGGAAAAAGCAAAAAATTTCAGAATTGCACCTTGCAATGCGGAGAAATTACTGTTTGTGCATTTACAATATTCATTGATTTTTGCCATTGAAAAACGTCCAGAAATGATGGAAGCTACTGACAATGAAAGGAGCTGGCATCTCACTCTCTTTGAATCTTCTTTATCATGCTAAGAGGAGCAGGAAAAAGCAAAAAATTTCAGAATTGCACCTTGCAATGCTGAGAAATTACTGTTTGTGCATTTACAAAATTCATTGATTTTTGCCATTGAAAAACATCATGTTATTCATATACCAGAAATGATTGAAGCTACTGACTGAATGAAAGGAGCTGGCATCTCACTCTCTTTGAATCTTCTTTATCATGCTAAGAGGAGCAGGAAAAAGCAAAAAATTTCAGAATTGCACCTTGCAATGCGGAGAAATTACTGTTTGTGCATTTACAATATTCATTGATTTTTGCCATTGAAAAACGTCCAGAAATGATTGAAGCTACTGACTGAATGAAAGGAGCTGGCATCTCACTCTCTTTGAATCTTCTTTATCATGCTAAGAGGAGCAGGAAAAAGCAAAAAATTTCAGAATTGCACCTTGCAATGCGGAGAAATTACTGTTTGTGCATTTACAATATTCATTGATTTTTGCCATTGAAAAACGTCCAGAAATGATTGAAGCTACTGACTGAATGAAAGGAGCTGGCATCTCACTCTCTTTGAATCTTCTTTATCATGCTAAGAGGAGCAGGAAAAAGCAAAAAATTTCAGAATTGCACCTTGCAATGCGGAGAAATTACAGTTTGTGCATTTACAATATTCATTGATTTTTGCCATTGAAAAACGTCCAGAAATGATTGAAGCTACTGACTGAATGAAAGGAGCTGGCATCTCACTCTCTTTGAATCTTCTTTATCATGCTAAGAGGAGCAGGAAAAAGCAAAAAATTTCAGCATTGCACCTTGCAATGCGGAGAAATTACTGTTTGTGCATTTACAATATTCATTGATTTTTGCCATTGAAAAATGTCCAGAAATGATTGAAGCTACTGACTGAATGAAAGGAGCTGGCATCTCACTCTCTTTGAATCTTCTTTATCATGCTAAGAGGAGCAGGAAAAAGCAAAAAATTTCAGAATTGCACCTTGCAATGCGGAGAAATTACTGTTTGTGCATTTACAATATTCATTGATTTTTGCCATTGAAAAACATGTTATTCATATACCAGAAATGTTTGAAGCTCCTGACTGAATGAAAGGAGCTGGCACCTCACTCTCTTTGAATCTTGTTTATCATGCTAAGAGGAGCAGGAAAAAGCAAAAAATTTCAGAATTGCACCTTGCAATGCGGAGAAATTACTGTTTGTGCATTTACAATATTCATTGATTTTTGCCATTGAAAAACGTCCAGAAATGATTGAAGCTACTGACTGAATGAAAGGAGCTAGCATCTCACTCTCTTTGAATCTTCTTTATCATGCTAAGAGGAGCAGGAAAAAGCAAAAAATTTCAGAATTGCACCTTGCAATGCGGAGAAATTACTGTTTGTGCATTTACAAAATTCATTGATTTTTGCCATTGAAAAACATCATGTTATTCATATACCAGAAATGATTGAAGCTACTGACTGAAGGAAAGGAGCTGGCATCTCACTCTCTTTGAATCTTCTTTATCATGCTAAGAGGAGCAGGAAAAAGCAAAAAATTTCAGAATTACACCTTGCAATGCGGAGAAATTACTGTTTGTGCATTTACAATATTCATTGATTTTTGCCATTGAAAAACGTCCGGAAATGATTGAAGCTACTGACTGAATGAAAGGAGCTGGCATCTCACTCTCTTTGAATCTTCTTTATCATGCTAAGAGGAGCAGGAAAAAGCAAAAAATTTCAGAATTGCACCTTGCAATGCTGAGAAATTACTGTTTGTGCATTTACAAAATTCATTGATTTTTGCCATTGAAAAACATCATGTTATTCATATACCAGAAATGATTGAAGCTACTGACTGAATGAAAGGAGCTGGCATCTCACTCTCTTTGAATCTTCTTTATCATGCTAAGAGGAGCAGGAAAAAGCAAAAAATTTCAGAATTGCACCTTGCAATGCGGAGAAATTACTGTTTGTGCATTTACAATATTCATTGATTTTTGCCATTGAAAAACGTCCAGAAATGATTGAAGCTACTGACTGAATGAAAGGAGCTGGCATCTCACTCTCTTTGAATCTTCTTTATCATGCTAAGAGGAGCAGGAAAAAGCAAAAAATTTCAGAATTGCACCTTGCAATGCGGAGAAATTACTGTTTGTGCATTTACAATATTCATTGATTTTTGCCATTGAAAAACATCATGTTATTCATATACCAGAAATGTTTGAAGCTACTGACTGAATGAAAGGAGCTGGCATCTCACTCTCTTTGAATCTTCTTTATCATGCTAAGAGGAGCAGGAAAAAGCAAAAAATTTCAGAATTGCACCTTGCAATGCGGAGAAATTACTGTTTGTGCATTTACAATATTCATTGATTTTTGCCATTGAAAAACGTCCAGAAATGATTGAAGCTACTGACTGAATGAAAGGAGCTGGCATCTCACTCTCTTTGAATCTTCTTTATCATGCTAAGAGGAGCAGGAAAAAGCAAAAAATTTCAGAATTGCACCTTGCAATGCGGAGAAATTACTGTTTGTGCATTTACAATATTCATTGATTTTTGCGATTGAAAAACATCATGTTATTCATATACCAGAAATGATTGAAGCTACTGACTGAATGAAAGGAGCTGGCATCTCACTCTCTTTGAATCTTCTTTATCATGCTAAGAGGAGCAGGAAAAAGTAAAAAAATTCAGAATTGCACCTTGCAATGCGGAGAAATTACTGTTTGTGCATTTACAATATTCACTGATTTTTGCCATTGAAAAACGTCCAGAAATGATTGAAGCTACTGACTGAACTAAAGGAGCTGGCATCTCACTCTCTTTGAATCTTCTTTATCATGCTAAGAGGAGCAGGAAAAAGCAAAAAATTTCAGAATTGCACCTTGCAATGCGGAGAAATTACTGTTTGTGCATTTACAATATTCATTGATTTTTGCCATTGAAAAACATCATGTTATTCATATACCAGAAATGTTTGAAGCTACTGACTGAATGAAAGGAGCTGGTATCTCACTCTCTTTGAATCTTCTTCACAATGCTAAGAGGAGCAGGAAAAAGCAAAAAATTTCAGAATTGCACCTTGCAATGCGGAGAAATTACTGTTTGTGCATTTACAATATTCATTGATTTTTGCCATTGAAAAACGTCCAGAAATGATGGAAGCTACTGACAATGAAAGGAGCTGGCATCTCACTCTCTTTGAATCTTCTTTATCATGCTAAGAGGAGCAGGAAAAAGCAAAAAATTTCAGAATTGCACCTTGCAATGCTGAGAAATTACTGTTTGTGCATTTACAAAATTCATTGATTTTTGCCATTGAAAAACATCATGTTATTCATATACCAGAAATGATTGAAGCTACTGACTGAATGAAAGGAGCTGGCATCTCACTCTCTTTGAATCTTCTTTATCATGCTAAGAGGAGCAGGAAAAAGCAAAAAATTTCAGAATTGCACCTTGCAATGCGGAGAAATTACTGTTTGTGCATTTACAATATTCATTGATTTTTGCCATTGAAAAACGTCCAGAAATGATTGAAGCTACTGACTGAATGAAAGGAGCTGGCATCTCACTCTCTTTGAATCTTCTTTATCATGCTAAGAGGAGCAGGAAAAAGCAAAAAATTTCAGAATTGCACCTTGCAATGCGGAGAAATTACTGTTTGTGCATTTACAATATTCATTGATTTTTGCCATTGAAAAACGTCCAGAAATGATTGAAGCTACTGACTGAATGAAAGGAGCTGGCATCTCACTCTCTTTGAATCTTCTTTATCATGCTAAGAGGAGCAGGAAAAAGCAAAAAATTTCAGAATTGCACCTTGCAATGCGGAGAAATTACAGTTTGTGCATTTACAATATTCATTGATTTTTGCCATTGAAAAACGTCCAGAAATGATTGAAGCTACTGACTGAATGAAAGGAGCTGGCATCTCACTCTCTTTGAATCTTCTTTATCATGCTAAGAGGAGCAGGAAAAAGCAAAAAATTTCAGCATTGCACCTTGCAATGCGGAGAAATTACTGTTTGTGCATTTACAATATTCATTGATTTTTGCCATTGAAAAATGTCCAGAAATGATTGAAGCTACTGACTGAATGAAAGGAGCTGGCATCTCACTCTCTTTGAATCTTCTTTATCATGCTAAGAGGAGCAGGAAAAAGCAAAAAATTTCAGAATTGCACCTTGCAATGCGGAGAAATTACTGTTTGTGCATTTACAATATTCATTGATTTTTGCCATTGAAAAACATGTTATTCATATACCAGAAATGTTTGAAGCTCCTGACTGAATGAAAGGAGCTGGCACCTCACTCTCTTTGAATCTTGTTTATCATGCTAAGAGGAGCAGGAAAAAGCAAAAAATTTCAGAATTGCACCTTGCAATGCGGAGAAATTACTGTTTGTGCATTTACAATATTCATTGATTTTTGCCATTGAAAAACGTCCAGAAATGATTGAAGCTACTGACTGAATGAAAGGAGCTAGCATCTCACTCTCTTTGAATCTTCTTTATCATGCTAAGAGGAGCAGGAAAAAGCAAAAAATTTCAGAATTGCACCTTGCAATGCGGAGAAATTACTGTTTGTGCATTTACAAAATTCATTGATTTTTGCCATTGAAAAACATCATGTTATTCATATACCAGAAATGATTGAAGCTACTGACTGAAGGAAAGGAGCTGGCATCTCACTCTCTTTGAATCTTCTTTATCATGCTAAGAGGAGCAGGAAAAAGCAAAAAATTTCAGAATTACACCTTGCAATGCGGAGAAATTACTGTTTGTGCATTTACAATATTCATTGATTTTTGCCATTGAAAAACGTCCGGAAATGATTGAAGCTACTGACTGAATGAAAGGAGCTGGCATCTCACTCTCTTTGAATCTTCTTTATCATGCTAAGAGGAGCAGGAAAAAGCAAAAAATTTCAGAATTGCACCTTGCAATGCGGAGAAATTACTGTTTGTGCATTTACAATATTCATTGATTTTTGCGATTGAAAAACATCATGTTATTCATATACCAGAAATGATTGAAGCTACTGACTGAATGAAAGGAGCTGGCATCTCACTCTCTTTGAATCTTCTTTATCATGCTAAGAGGAGCAAGAAAAAGTCAAAAATTTCAGAATTGCACCTTGCAATGCGGAGAAATTACTGTTTGTGCATTTACAATATTCAATGATTTTTGCAATTGAAAAACGTCCATAAATGATTGAAGCTACTGACTGAATGAAAGGAGCTGGCATCTCACTCTCTTTGAATCTTGTTTATCATGCTAAAAGGAGCAGGAAAAAGCAAAAAATTTCAGAATTGCACCTTGCAATGCGGAGAAATTACTGTTTGTGCATTTACAATATTCATTGATTTTTGCCATTGAAAAACGTCCAGAAATGATTGAAGCTACTGACTGAATGAAAGGAGCTGGCATCTCACTCTCTTTGAATCTTCTTTATCATGCTAAGAGGAGCAGGAAAAAGCAAAAAATTTCAGAATTGCACCTTGCAATGCGGAGAAATTACTGTTTGTGCATTTACAATATTCATTGATTTTTGCAATTGAAAAACGTCCAGAAATGATTGAAGCTACTGACTGAATGAAAGGAGATGGCATCTCACTCTTTGAATCTTCTTTATCATGCTAAGAGGAGCAGGAAAAAGTAAAAAATTTCAGAATTGCACCTTGCAATGCGGAGAAATTACTGTTTGTGCATTTACAATATTCAATGATTTTTGCCATTGAAAAACGTCCAGAAATGATTGAAGCTACTGACTGAACGAAAGGAGCTGGCATCTCACTCTCTTTGAATCTTCTTTATCATGCTAAGAGGAGCAGGAAAAAGCAAAAAATTTCAGAATTGCACCTTGCAATGCGGAGAAATTACTGTTTGTGCATTTACAATATTCATTGATTTTTGCCATTGAAAAACATCATGTTATTCATATACCAGAAATGTTTGAAGCTACTGACTGAATGAAAGGAGCTGGTATCTCACTCTCTTTGAATCTTCTTCACAATGCTAAGAGGAGCAGGAAAAAGCAAAAAATTTCAGAATTGCACCTTGCAATGCGGAGAAATTACTGTTTGTGCATTTACAATATTCATTGATTTTTGCCATTGAAAAACGTCAAGAAATGATGGAAGCTACTGACAATGAAAGGAGCTGGCATCTCACTCTCTTTGAATCTTCTTTATCATGCTAAGAGGAGCAGGAAAAAGCAAAAAATTTCAGAATTGCACCTTGCAATGCTGAGAAATTACTGTTTGTGCATTTACAAAATTCATTGATTTTTGCCATTGAAAAACATCATGTTATTCATATACCAGAAATGATTGAAGCTACTGACTGAATGAAAGGAGCTGGCATCTCACTCTCTTTGAATCTTCTTTATCATGCTAAGAGGAGCAGGAAAAAGCAAAAAATTTCAGAATTGCACCTTGCAATGCGGAGAAATTACTGTTTGTGCATTTACAATATTCATTGATTTTTGCCATTGAAAAACGTCCAGAAATGATTGAAGCTACTGACTGAATGAAAGGAGCTGGCATCTCACTCTCTTTGAATCTTCTTTATCATGCTAAGAGGAGCAGGAAAAAGCAAAAAATTTCAGAATTGCACCTTGCAATGCGGAGAAATTACTGTTTGTGCATTTACAATATTCATTGATTTTTGCCATTGAAAAACGTCCAGAAATGATTGAAGCTACTGACTGAATGAAAGGAGCTGGCATCTCACTCTCTTTGAATCTTCTTTATCATGCTAAGAGGAGCAGGAAAAAGCAAAAAATTTCAGAATTGCACCTTGCAATGCGGAGAAATTACAGTTTGTGCATTTACAATATTCATTGATTTTTGCCATTGAAAAACGTCCAGAAATGATTGAAGCTACTGACTGAATGAAAGGAGCTGGCATCTCACTCTCTTTGAATCTTCTTTATCATGCTAAGAGGAGCAGAAAAAAGCAAAAAATTTCAGAATTGCACCTTGCAATGCGGAGAAATTACTGTTTGTGCATTTACAATATTCATTGATTTTTGCCATTGAAAAACATCATGTTATTCATATACCAGAAATGTTTGAAGCTACTGACTGAATGAAAGGAGCTGGCATCTCACTCTCTTTGAATCTTCTTTATCATGCTAAGAGGAGCAGGAAAAAGCAAAAAATTTCAGAATTGCACCTTGCAATGCGGAGAAATTACTGTTTGTGCATTTACAATATTCATTGATTTTTGCCATTGAAAAACGTCCAGAAATGATTGAAGCTACTGACTGAATGAAAGGAGCTGGCATCTCACTCTCTTTGAATCTTCTTTATCATGCTAAGAGGAGCAGGAAAAAGCAAAAAATTTCAGAATTGCACCTTGCAATGCGGAGAAATTACTGTTTGTGCATTTACAATATTCATTGATTTTTGCGATTGAAAAACATCATGTTATTCATATACCAGAAATGATTGAAGCTACTGACTGAATGAAAGGAGCTGGCATCTCACTCTCTTTGAATCTTCTTTATCATGCTAAGAGGAGCAGGAAAAAGTAAAAAATTTCAGAATTGCACCTTGCAATGCGGAGAAATTACTGTTTGTGCATTTACAATATTCACTGATTTTTGCCATTGAAAAACGTCCAGAAATGATTGAAGCTACTGACTGAACTAAAGGAGCTGGCATCTCACTCTCTTTGAATCTTCTTTATCATGCTAAGAGGAGCAGGAAAAAGCAAAAAATTTCAGAATTGCACCTTGCAATGCGGAGAAATTACTGTTTGTGCATTTACAATATTCATTGATTTTTGCCATTGAAAAACATCATGTTATTCATATACCAGAAATGTTTGAAGCTACTGACTGAATGAAAGGAGCTGGTATCTCACTCTCTTTGAATCTTCTTCACAATGCTAAGAGGAGCAGGAAAAAGCAAAAAATTTCAGAATTGCACCTTGCAATGCGGAGAAATTACTGTTTGTGCATTTACAATATTCATTGATTTTTGCCATTGAAAAACGTCCAGAAATGATGGAAGCTACTGACAATGAAAGGAGCTGGCATCTCACTCTCTTTGAATCTTCTTTATCATGCTAAGAGGAGCAGGAAAAAGCAAAAAATTTCAGAATTGCACCTTGCAATGCTGAGAAATTACTGTTTGTGCATTTACAAAATTCATTGATTTTTGCCATTGAAAAACATCATGTTATTCATATACCAGAAATGATTGAAGCTACTGACTGAATGAAAGGAGCTGGCATCTCACTCTCTTTGAATCTTCTTTATCATGCTAAGAGGAGCAGGAAAAAGCAAAAAATTTCAGAATTGCACCTTGCAATGCGGAGAAATTACTGTTTGTGCATTTACAATATTCATTGATTTTTGCCATTGAAAAACGTCCAGAAATGATTGAAGCTACTGACTGAATGAAAGGAGCTGGCATCTCACTCTCTTTGAATCTTCTTTATCATGCTAAGAGGAGCAGGAAAAAGCAAAAAATTTCAGAATTGCACCTTGCAATGCGGAGAAATTACTGTTTGTGCATTTACAATATTCATTGATTTTTGCCATTGAAAAACGTCCAGAAATGATTGAAGCTACTGACTGAATGAAAGGAGCTGGCATCTCACTCTCTTTGAATCTTCTTTATCATGCTAAGAGGAGCAGGAAAAAGCAAAAAATTTCAGAATTGCACCTTGCAATGCGGAGAAATTACAGTTTGTGCATTTACAATATTCATTGATTTTTGCCATTGAAAAACGTCCAGAAATGATTGAAGCTACTGACTGAATGAAAGGAGCTGGCATCTCACTCTCTTTGAATCTTCTTTATCATGCTAAGAGGAGCAGGAAAAAGCAAAAAATTTCAGCATTGCACCTTGCAATGCGGAGAAATTACTGTTTGTGCATTTACAATATTCATTGATTTTTGCCATTGAAAAATGTCCAGAAATGATTGAAGCTACTGACTGAATGAAAGGAGCTGGCATCTCACTCTCTTTGAATCTTCTTTATCATGCTAAGAGGAGCAGGAAAAAGCAAAAAATTTCAGAATTGCACCTTGCAATGCGGAGAAATTACTGTTTGTGCATTTACAATATTCATTGATTTTTGCCATTGAAAAACATGTTATTCATATACCAGAAATGTTTGAAGCTCCTGACTGAATGAAAGGAGCTGGCACCTCACTCTCTTTGAATCTTGTTTATCATGCTAAGAGGAGCAGGAAAAAGCAAAAAATTTCAGAATTGCACCTTGCAATGCGGAGAAATTACTGTTTGTGCATTTACAATATTCATTGATTTTTGCCATTGAAAAACGTCCAGAAATGATTGAAGCTACTGACTGAATGAAAGGAGCTAGCATCTCACTCTCTTTGAATCTTCTTTATCATGCTAAGAGGAGCAGGAAAAAGCAAAAAATTTCAGAATTGCACCTTGCAATGCGGAGAAATTACTGTTTGTGCATTTACAAAATTCATTGATTTTTGCCATTGAAAAACATCATGTTATTCATATACCAGAAATGATTGAAGCTACTGACTGAAGGAAAGGAGCTGGCATCTCACTCTCTTTGAATCTTCTTTATCATGCTAAGAGGAGCAGGAAAAAGCAAAAAATTTCAGAATTACACCTTGCAATGCGGAGAAATTACTGTTTGTGCATTTACAATATTCATTGATTTTTGCCATTGAAAAACGTCCGGAAATGATTGAAGCTACTGACTGAATGAAAGGAGCTGGCATCTCACTCTCTTTGAATCTTCTTTATCATGCTAAGAGGAGCAGGAAAAAGCAAAAAATTTCAGAATTGCACCTTGCAATGCGGAGAAATTACTGTTTGTGCATTTACAATATTCATTGATTTTTGCGATTGAAAAACATCATGTTATTCATATACCAGAAATGATTGAAGCTACTGACTGAATGAAAGGAGCTGGCATCTCACTCTCTTTGAATCTTCTTTATCATGCTAAGAGGAGCAGGAAAAAGTCAAAAATTTCAGAATTGCACCTTGCAATGCGGAGAAATTACTGTTTGTGCATTTACAATATTCAATGATTTTTGCAATTGAAAAACGTCCATAAATGATTGAAGCTACTGACTGAATGAAAGGAGCTGGCATCTCACTCTCTTTGAATCTTGTTTATCATGCTAAAAGGAGCAGGAAAAAGCAAAAAATTTCAGAATTGCACCTTGCAATGCGGAGAAATTACTGTTTGTGCATTTACAATATTCATTGATTTTTGCCATTGAAAAACGTCCAGAAATGATTGAAGCTACTGACTGAATGAAAGGAGCTGGCATCTCACTCTCTTTGAATCTTCTTTATCATGCTAAGAGGAGCAGGAAAAAGCAAAAAATTTCAGAATTGCACCTTGCAATGCGGAGAAATTACTGTTTGTGCATTTACAATATTCATTGATTTTTGCAATTGAAAAACGTCCAGAAATGATTGAAGCTACTGACTGAATGAAAGGAGATGGCATCTCACTCTCTTTGAATCTTCTTTATCATGCTAAGAGGAGCAGGAAAAAGTAAAAAATTTCAGAATTGCACCTTGCAATGCGGAGAAATTACTGTTTGTGCATTTACAATATTCAATGATTTTTGCCATTGAAAAACGTCCAGAAATGATTGAAGCTACTGACTGAACGAAAGGAGCTGGCATCTCACTCTCTTTGAATCTTCTTTATCATGCTAAGAGGAGCAGGAAAAAGCAAAAAATTTCAGAATTGCACCTTGCAATGCGGAGAATTTACTGTTTGTGCATTTACAATATTCATTGATTTTTGCCATTGAAAAACATCATGTTATTCATATACCAGAAATGTTTGAAGCTACTGACTGAATGAAAGGAGCTGGTATCTCACTCTCTTTGAATCTTCTTCATAATGCTAAGAGGAGCAGGAAAAAGCAAAAAATTTCAGAATTGCACCTTGCAATGCGGAGAAATTACTGTTTGTGCATTTACAATATTCATTGATTTTTGCCATTGAAAAACGTCCAGAAATGATTGAAGCTACTGACAATGAAAGGAGCTGGCATCTCACTCTCTTTGAATCTTCTTTATCATGCTAAGAGGAGCAGGAAAAAGCAAAAAATTTCAGAATTGCACCTTGCAATGCTGAGAAATTACTGTTTGTGCATTTACAAAATTCATTGATTTTTGCCATTGAAAAACATCATGTTATTCATATACCAGAAATGATTGAAGCTACTGACTGAATGAAAGGAGCTGGCATCTCACTCTCTTTGAATCTTCTTTATCATGCTAAGAGGAGCAGGAAAAAGCAAAAAATTTCAGAATTGCACCTTGCAATGCGGAGAAATTACTGTTTGTGCATTTACAATATTCATTGATTTTTGCCATTGAAAAACATCATGTTATTCATATACCATAAATGTTTGAAGCTACTGACTGAATGAAAGGAGCTGACATCTCACTCTCTTTGAATCTTCTTTATCATGCTAAGAGGAGCAGGAAAAAGCAAAAAATTTCAGAATTGCACCTTGCAATGCGGAGAAATTACTGTTTGTGCATTTACAATATTCATTGATTTTTGCCATTGAAAAACGTCCAGAAATGATTGAAGCTACTGACTGAATGAAAGGAGCTGGCATCTCACTCTCTTTGAATCTTCTTTATCATGCTAAGAGGAGCAGGAAAAAGCAAAAAATTTCAGAATTGCACCTTGCAATGCGGAGAAATTACTGTTTGTGCATTTACAATATTCATTGATTTTTGCCATTGAAAAACGTCCAGAAATGATTGAAGCTACTGACTGAATGAAAGGAGCTGGCATCTCACTCTCTTTGAATCTTCTTTATCATGCTAAGAGGAGCAGGAAAAAGCAAAAAATTTCAGAATTGCACCTTGCAATGCGGAGAAATTACTGTTTGTGCATTTAAAATATTCATTGATTTTTGCCATTGAAAAACGTCCAGAAATGATTGAAGCTACTGACAATGAAAGGAGCTGGCATCTCACTCTCTTTGAATCTTCTTTATCATGCTAAGAGCAGCAGGAAAAAGCAAAAAATTTCAGAATTGCACCTTGCAATGCTGAGAAATTACTGTTTGTGCATTTACAAAATTCATTGATTTTTGCCATTGAAAAACATCATGTTATTCATATACCAGAAATAATTGAAGCTACTGACTGAATGAAAGGAGCTGGCATCTCACTCTCTTTGAATCTTCTTTATCATGCTAAGAGGAGCAGGAAAAAGCAAAAAATTTCAGAATTGCACCTTGCAATGCGGAGAAATTACTGTTTGTGCATTTACAATATTCATTGATTTTTGCCATTGAAAAACATCATGTTATTCATATACCAGAAATGTTTGAAGCTACTGACTGAATGAAAGGAGCTGACATCTCACTCTCTTTGAATCTTCTTTATCATGCTAAGAGGAGCAGGAAAAAGCAAAAAATTTCAGAATTGCACCTTGCAATGCGGAGAAATTACTGTTTGTGCATTTACAATATTCATTGATTTTTGCCATTGAAAAATGTCCAGAAATAATTGAAGCTACTGACTGAATGAAAGGAGCTGGCATCTCACTCTCTTTGAATCTTCTTTATCATGCTAAGAGGAGCACAAACAGTAATTTCTCCGCATTGCAAGGTGCAATTCTGAAATTTTTTGCTTTTTCCTGCTCCTCTTAGCATGATAAAGAAGATTCAAAGAGAGTGAGATGCCAGCTCCTTTCATTCAGTCAGTAGCTTCAATCATTTCTGGATGTTTTTCAATGGCAAAAATCAATGAATATTGTAAATGCACAAACAGTAATTTCTCCGCATTGCAAGGTGCAATTCTGAAATTTTTTGCTTTTTCCTGCTCCTCTTAGCATGATAAAGAAGATTCAAAGAGAGTGAGATGCCAGCTCCTTTCCTTCAGTCAGTAGCTTCAATCATTTCTGGTATATGAATAACATGATGTTTTTCAATGGCAAAAATCAATGAATTTTGTAAATGCACAAACAGTAATTTCTCCGCATTGCAAGGCGCAATTCTGAAATTTTTTGCTTTTTCCTGCTCCTCTTAGCATGATAAAGAAGATTCAAAGAGAGTGAGATGCCAGCTCCTTTCATTCAGTCAGTAGCTTCAATCATTTCTGGACATTTTTCAATGGCAAAAATCAATGAATATTGTAAATGCACAAACAGTAATTTCTCCGCATTGCAAGGTGCAATTCTGAAATTTTTTGCTTTTTCCTGCTCCTCTTAGCATGATAAAGAAGATTCAAAGAGAGTGAGATGCCAGCTCCTTTCATTCAGTCAGTAGCTTCAATCATTTCTGGACGTTTTTCAATGGCAAAAATCAATGAATATTGTAAATGCACAAACAGTAATTTCTCCGCATTGCAAGGTGCAATTCTGAAATTTTTTGCTTTTTCCTGCTCCTCTTAGGATGATAAAGAAGATTCAAAGAGAGTGATATGCCAGCTTCTTTCATTCAGTCAGTACCTTCAATCATTTCTGGACGTTTTTCAATGGCAAAAATCAATGAATATTGTAAATGCACAAACAGTAATTTCTCCGCATTGCAAGGTGCAATTCTGAAATTTTTTGCTTTTTCCTGCTCCTCTTAGCATGATAAAGAAGATTCAAAGAGAGTGAGATGCCAGCTCCTTTCATTCAGTCAGTAGCTTCAATCATTTCTGGACGTTTTTCAATGGCAAAAATCAATGAATATTGTAAATGCACAAACTGTAATTTCTCCGCATTGCAAGGTGCAATTCTGAAATTTTTTGCTTTTTCCTGCTCCTCTTAGCATGATAAAGAAGATTCAAAGAGAGTGAGATGCCAGCTCCTTTCATTCAGTCAGTAGCTTCAATCATTTCTGGTATATGAATAACATGATGTTTTTCAATAGCAAAAATCAATGAATATTGTAAATGCACAAACAGTAATTTCTCCGCATTGCAAGGTGCAATTCTGAAATTTTTTGTTTTTTCCTGCTCCTCTTAGCATGATAAAGAAGATTCAAAGAGAGTGAGATGCCAGCACCTTTCATTCAGTCAGTAGCTTCAATCATTTCTGGACGTTTTTCAATGGCAAAAATCAATGAATATTGTAAATGCACAAACAGTAATTTCTCCGCATTGCAAGGTGCAATTCTGAAATTTTTTGCTTTTTCCTGCTCCTCTTAGCATGATAAACAAGATTCAAAGAGAGTGAGATGCCAGCTCCTTTCATTCAGTCAGTAGCTTCAATCATTTCTGGACGTTTTTCAATGGCAAAAATCATTGAATATTGTAAATGCACAAACAGTAATTTCTCCGCATTGCAAGGTGCAATTCTGAAATTTTTTACTTTTTCCTGCTCCTCTTAGCATGATAAAGAAGATTCAAAGAGAGTGAGATGCCAGCTCCTTTCATTCAGTCAGTAGCTTCAAACATTTCTGGTATATGAATAACATGATGTTTTTCAATGGCAAAAATCAATGAATATTGTAAATGCACAAACAGTAATTTCTCCGCATTGCAAGGTGCAAGTCTGAAATTTTTTGCTTTTTCCTGCTCCTCTTAGCATGATAAAGAAGATTCAAAGAGAGTGAGATGCCAGCTACTTTCATTCAGTCAGTAGCTTCAATCATTTCTGGACGTTTTTCAATGGTAAAAATCAATGAATATTGTAAATGCACAAACAGTAATTTCTCCACATTGCAAGGTGCAATTCTGAAATTTTTTGCTTTTTCCTGCTCCTCTTAGCATGATAAAGAAGATTCAAAGAGAGTGAGATGCCAGCTCCTTTCATTCAGTCAGTAGCTTCAATCATTTCTGGTATATGAATAACATGATGTTTTTCAATGGCAAAAATCAATGAATATTGTAAATGCACAAACAGTAATTTCTCCGCATTGCAAGGTGCAAGTCTGAAATTTTTTGCTTTTTCCTGCTCCTCTTAGCATGATAAAGAAGATTCAAAGAGAGTGAGATGCCAGCTACTTTCATTCAGTCAGTAGCTTCAATCATTTCTGGACGTTTTTCAATGGTAAAAATCAATGAATATTGTAAATGCACAAACAGTAATTTCTCCACATTGCAAGGTGCAATTCTGAAATTTTTTGCTTTTTCCTGCTCCTCTTAGCATGATAAAGAAGATTCAAAGAGAGTGAGATGCCAGCTCCTTTCATTCAGTCAGTAGCTTCAAACATTTCTGGTATATGAATAACATGATGTTTTTCAATGGCAAAAATCAATGAATATTGTAAATGCACAAACAGTAATTTCTCCGCATTGCAAGGTGCAATTCTGAAATTTTTTGCTTTTTCCTGCTCCTCTTAGCATGATAAAGATTCAAAGAGAGTGAGATGCCAGCTTCTTTCATTCAGTCAGTAGCTTCAATCATTTCTGGATGTTTTTCAATGGCAAAAATCAATGAATATTGTAAATGCACAAACTGTAATTTCTCCGCATTGCAAGGTGCAATTCTGAAATTTTTTGCTTTTTCCTGCTCCTCTTAGCATGATAAAGAAGATTCAAAGAGAGTGAGATGCCAGCTCCTTTCATTCAGTCAGTAGCTTCAATCATTTCTGGACGTTTTTCAATGGCAAAAATCAATGAATATTGTAAATGCACAAACAGTAATTTCTCCGCATTGCAAGGTGCAATTCTGAATTTTTTTGCGTTTTCCTGCTCCTCTTAGCATGATAAAGAAGATTCAAAGAGAGTGAGATGCCAGCTCCTTTCATTCAGTCAGTAGCTTCAATCAATTCTGGACGTTTTTCAATGGCAAAAATCAATGAATATTGTAAATGCACAAACAGTAATTTCTCCGCATTGCAAGGTGCAATTCTGAAATTTTTTGCTTTTTCCTGCTCCTCTTAGCATGATAAAGAAGATTCAAAGAGAGTGAGGTGCCAGCTCCTTTCATTCAGTCAGTAGCTTCAAACATTTCTGGTATATGAATAACATGTTTTTCAATGGCAAAAATCAATGAATATTGTAAATGCACAAACAGTAATTTCTCCGCATTGCAAGGTGCAATTCTGAAATTTTTTGCTTTTTCCTGCTCCTCTTAGCATGATAAAGAAGAATCAAAGAGAGTGAGATGCCAGCTCCTTTCATTCAGTCAGTAGCTTCAATCATTTCTGGACGTTTTTCAATGGCAAAAATCAATGAATATTGTAAATGCACAAACAGTAATTTCTCCGCATTGCAAGGTGCAATTCTGAAATTTTTTGCTTTTTCCTGCTCCTCTTAGCATGATAAAGAAGATTCAAAGAGAGTGAGATGCCAGCTCCTTTCATTCAGTCAGTAGCTTCAATCATTTCTGGACGTTTTTCAATGGCAAAAATCAATGAATATTGTAAATGCACAAACAGTAATTTCTCCGCATTGCAAGGTGCAATTCTGAAATTTTTTTGCTTTTTCCTGCTCCTCTTAGCATGATAAAGAAGATTCAAAGAGAGTGAGATGCCAGCTCCTTTCATTCAGTCAGTAGCTTCAAACATTTCTGGTATATGAATAACATGATGTTTTTCAATGGCAAAAATCAATGAATATTGTAAATGCACAAACAGTAATTTCTCCGCATTGCAAGGTGCAAGTCTGAAATTTTTTGCTTTTTCCTGCTCCTCTTAGCATGATAAAGAAGATTCAAAGAGAGTGAGATGCCAGCTACTTTCATTCAGTCAGTGGCTTCAATCATTTCTGGACGTTTTTCAATGGTAAAAATCAATGAATATTGTAAATGCACAAACAGTAATTTCTCCACATTGCAATGTGCAATTCTAAAATTTTTTGCTTTTTCCTGCTCCTCTTAGCATGATAAAGAAGATTCAAAGAGAGTGAGATGCCAGCTCCTTTCATTCAGTCAGTACCTTCAATCATTTCTGGACGTTTTTCAATGGCAAAAATCAATGAATATTGTAAATGCACAAACAGTAATTTCTCCGCATTGCAAGGTGCAATTCTGAAATTTTTTGCTTTTTCCTGCTCCTCAGCATGATAAAGAAGATTCAAAGAGAGTGAGATGCCAGCTCCTTTCATTCAGTCAGTAGCTTCAAACATTTCTGGTATATGAATAACATGATGTTTTTCAATGGCAAAAATCAATGAATATTGTAAATGCACAAACAGTAATTTCTCCGCATTGCAAGGTGCAAGTCTGAAATTTTTTGCTTTTTCCTGCTCCTCTTAGCATGATAAAGAAGATTCAAAGAGAGTGAGATGCCAGCTCCTTTCATTCAGTCAGTAGCTTCAAACATTTCTGGTATATGAATAACATGATGTTTTTCAATGGCAAAAATCAATGAATATTGTAAATGCACAAACAGTAATTTCTCCGCATTGCAAGGTGCAAGTCTGAAATTTTTTGCTTTTTCCTGCTCCTCTTAGCATGATAAAGAAGATTCAAAGAGAGTGAGATGCCAGCTACTTTCATTCAGTCAGTAGCTTCAATCATTTCTGGACGTTTTTCAATGGTAAAAATCAATGAATATTGTAAATGCACAAACAGTAATTTCTCCACATTGCAAGGTGCAATTCTGAAATTTTTTGCTTTTTAGTGCTCCTCTTAGCATGATAAAGAAGATTCAAAGAGAGTGAGATGCCAGCTCCTTTCATTCAGTCAGTAGCTTCAAACATTTCTGGTATATGAATAACATGATGTTTTTCAATGGCAAAAATCAATGAATATTGTAAATGCACAAACAGTAATTTCTCCGCATTGCAAGGTGCAATTCTGAAATTTTTTGCTTTTTCCTGCTCCTCTTAGCATGATAAAGAAGATTCAAAGAGAGTGAGATGCCAGCTCCTTTCATTCAGTCAGTAGCTTCAATCATTTCTGGACGTTTTTCAATGGCAAAAATCAATGAATATTGTAAATGCACAAACAGTAATTTCTCCGCATTGCAAGGTGCAATTCTGAAATTTTTTGCGTTTTCCTGCTCCTCTTAGCATGATAAAGAAGATTCAAAGAGAGTGAGATGCCAGCTCCTTTCATTCAGTCAGTAGCTTCAATCATTTCTGGACGTTTTTCAATGGCAAAAATCAATGAATATTGTAAATGCACAAACAGTAATTTCTCCGCATTGCAAGGTGCAATTCTGAAATTTTTTGCTTTTTCCTGCTCCTCTTAGCATGATAAAGAAGATTCAAAGAGAGTGAGGTGCCAGCTCCTTTCATTCAGTCAGTAGCTTCAAACATTTCTGGTATATGAATAACATGTTTTTCAATGGCAAAAATCAATGAATATTGTAAATGCACAAACAGTAATTTCTCCGCATTGCAAGGTGCAATTCTGAAATTTTTTGCTTTTTCCTGCTCCTCTTAGCATGATAAAGAAGAATCAAAGAGAGTGAGATGCCAGCTCCTTTCATTCAGTCAGTAGCTTCAATCATTTCTGGACGTTTTTCAATGGCAAAAATCAATGAATATTGTAAATGCACAAACAGTAATTTCTCCGCATTGCAAGGTGCAATTCTGAAATTTTTTGCTTTTTCCTGCTCCTCTTAGCATGATAAAGAAGATTCAAAGAGAGTGAGATGCCAGCTCCTTTCATTCAGTCAGTAGCTTCAATCATTTCTGGACGTTTTTCAATGGCAAAAATCAATGAATATTGTAAATGCACAAACAGTAATTTCTCCGCATTGCAAGGTGCAATTCTGAAATTTTTTGCTTTTTCCTGCTCCTCTTAGCATGATAAAGAAGATTCAAAGAGAGTGAGATGCCAGCTCCTTTCATTCAGTCAGTAGCTTCAAACATTTCTGGTATATGAATAACATGATGTTTTTCAATGGCAAAAATCAATGAATATTGTAAATGCACAAACAGTAATTTCTCCGCATTGCAAGGTGCAAGTCTGAAATTTTTTGCTTTTTCCTGCTCCTCTTAGCATGATAAAGAAGATTCAAAGAGAGTGAGATGCCAGCTACTTTCATTCAGTCAGTAGCTTCAATCATTTCTGGACGTTTTTCAATGGTAAAAATCAATGAATATTGTAAATGCACAAACAGTAATTT